>NC_088875.1:46538025-46624134 GCF_032884065.1 Artemia franciscana
CCGTAAGTCTATATATGAAGCGGTAAATACGTAACTAAACTATAGATCAATTGCTTCACGGTCAAATACTCTCTACCGTAAGTCTATATATGAAGCGGTAAATACGTAATTAAACTATAGATCAATCGCTTCACGGTCAAATACTCTCTACCGGAAGAAATAAATAATAAGCTTGAAGATAGTGAAGAATAAATCTATATGAAGCGGTAAATACGTAATTAAACTATAGCTCAATCGCTTCACGGTCAAAATCAATAATAAGCTTGAAGATAGTGAAGAATGATAATTGAGTGCCTGGAAAAAGAAGGAAAAAAGGGTAATTGGGGTTATGAAGGAAGTTTAGTACTAAGATGAGGGAAATATCGGATTTTCTGCAACTCAAAAGTCTCCTTGAAGATCGATAGCCCATCTTTTTCTTTTCTTTAATTCCATTTTAATGAAATTAAATTTCCATTCCTTTTAATTCCATTTTCAATTATTTGGATACCAGCTTCAAAAATAAGCAGCTAAAGGTTTGGCTAGGAAGGCGCCTTAAAATTACACATTGAAAAACAATACCGAAATCATACAGGCAAAGATTTTCTATGCCTAAACAGCAATTATTAAAGATTTGATAATTATTTGAATATGCAATGCAATATACCTATTTATAATAGTAGTAATATAAATAAAGAATATTAGCAAGCCAGTTTTGAGAAAAAAAAGCAAAAAGGTGGGAATATTATTTAAGTTTCACAAATAACTTAAATTTTCACATATTCTGAAAACGTTTCAAATTTTAATCCAAAACAAAAGCTGAATAGTAACATATCCATATTTGTAACTTTTTTTTTCATTTTATAGTTTTCACATGAAACAAAAAATAACAAACATTAAAAATTATATATATGAAAAATATTTGACGGGAAAGAAATAAACAAGAAAAAATAAGAGGGGAATGGGTCATAAATAAAATTTAATGCTACGATAACACAAGACGTCAAATTTTCTTGAAATTCAGAGTATCCTGGAAGATCTGTAGCTCATTTTTTTTTTCTTTTCCTCAATTTCACTTTCATTATTCTAATAGGAATTAAAGTATTGGCACAACAATTAGCTTAAAATTTAATTGTAAAACGATATTGCATTTATGCTGCTAAAGATTCATCTCTGTACCTTCATCTCTGTCTCATCACAGTTCAATATTTCAATTGTGCGAAAAAAAAGCAAAAAAGAGATATTATTCAATTTTCACCTATTCTCGCCTATGACTTGAATTCGTAAATCTTCTAAAAAATATTGCAAACTTGAAATCTAAGCATAAGCCGAATGGTCAACCGTCCACATTTCTAACTCTTTTTGTTTATTTTATACTCTTCACTAAAGAAAAAAAAACTTAAAGAAAAAAACATAAGAAGAACATAAGATAAAACATAAGAAAAAAACTCATATAAGAGAAAAAAAAACTCTGAGATGTTTAATAAAGCTGTTTCTCATTTGTTGATTATCCGCAGAAATTTTCTGCAAAAGTTCAGAACTGAACAGACAGTGCTAGGTTATCAAATGAACAGACATTTGAAACTAAACAGACATCGATGGCTCATCAACTGAACAGACTGTGCTAACTAGCTCATCGACAATGATGAGCTGAGAAGTGTGCTTGAAGCATAAAAAAATATACATACTAAAATTTATTAAAATACTTAAATAATAAATACATAATAAATATACATTCAAGTTCTTCGGTTTCTTCTGAATTTACTACAATGGTTTGCATTGTCTGAATTTTGGACGAATTTTTGAGCAACTTGCTCCAAAAATTCAAATGGAAAACACATTTGTCAGCAAAAACCTCGCAAAAATGGAACTCGTTAAATATAATACCCAAAAACGCACACACAAAAAACAGATTAAATGATCTAAATATTGATATTTCTTCATAATAAAGTTTTTTTCTCTCTTTCAGTATTAAAAATCAGATAGGATATTTTATTTGAAATTACCCGTAAGTTACATCTCGAAAAATGCAAAGCTAAGCTAACCCTGTGTTCCAAATACTTTGTTGCTGTTAGCTAAAAAAAAATTGCTAAAAAAATATCACTAGAAAAATTTAAATGGAAAACATATTTGTAAGCGAAAACCTCGCAAAAACAGAACTCGTTAAATATAACACCCGCAAAACGTACACACAAAAAACAAACTAAATGATCTAAATTATGACATTTTTCATAATAACACTTCTTCCTCTATTTTAGTATTAAAAATCAGATAGGATATTTTATTTGAAATTTCCAGTAAACTGTGTTCCAAATACGTGTTAGCCATCTGAATATACATTTAAATCAAGCTATTAAATAGCTTGATCGTATAATTTAAAGATTATTGTACTAGTAATTATATTGTTACTATACTATATTGTTATTATATATATTATACACTATGGTAAAGATATTAACTTAATTACCATTTAAGTTATTCAAATTATAAAATATTATTCAAATTAATATTAATCTAAGGAAAGTGAAAATGAAACCAAATTGTGAGAATTGGTTTACAAGAACGAAAAATTAGAAAAAAGAATAGCAGACCTTAACAGACAGGACCCAACATAAAAAAAGAAAGAAAAAGGTGAAAAATCAGAAGAAAATATGATAAAAAAAATATGGCACCAGATAGCTTAAGAAGGTGTAGTTTTTCTTTGGAAACTAATAAATGTTTGAATTTTTACGAGCGAAATTAATTAATTCGGTTTACATATTTTCATGGTTAAATGTTACAACACGGCTATGATAATTAGTGCGACATAACCCATTTTGGTCAATAATGAGCTAAGTATGTGTTGTGGGTAAACCCAGCACGAGAAATCGGGGAGAGGGGTGTAAAAATAGTTTTATTTTGATGTGCTTTATACCTTACAATATGTTTTTCACAAAATTACTACCTAACAGGCGAGATGTTTTGACCAGACACCCCTTTGCCGTGCTCGGAGTTATACTTACAGAAATGCTGACCCTCCTCACCTAACTTAGGTAGACTTTTCTTTTTAAGGTTTTCCTTTTTAAGCTTTCTAAATTTTCCTCTTTTTGATGGTTGGTCACATTAATATGAATCGGTTGGAAAAAAAATCATCAAAATTTTATGCATTCAACCCACCTCCTGAAAGTTGTAGATCCACAAATGAAAGTGAAACGCTTAATAGACTCACATTTTTTAGGCAGCAGAGGCTTTAATGGCTGCATCCAAGTCTGCAATCAGCTCATCAGCGTCTTCTAGACCAACTGACAAACGGATTAGATTGTCACCAATACCAAGCTGTTGGCGCTGAAAATCAGGAACGGACGCATGCGTCATCAAAGCCCTGGAAAATAACATTTGCTGGATCACTTCATGAGTAACTAACTTGGAGATTTCGGCCTAGAATTGTAATCTTTCATCCGAAAGTAAGATAAATACTTCACTAATAAGTGGTAATAAGAGGCGCTGGATTTAGGATCCTTTGTCCGAGAGGACGAGGGTTCGATTCCTAGCGTACCTAATTATTTGGCTTGGGACGGGGGGTCAGTGGCTTGACTCTGTAAGCTCAACCAGAGTCGACCCAGCTATAAATGGGTACCTGGAGAAATCTGGGGAAGGTAAACAGGAAGGGTGTGCGAAATCAGAGGATAGTTTGTCCCAAAACCCCCATTGCACTTCTTGGCTGAAGGGTCAAGAAACGGAGATCAGCACCACCAGTAAGGACTGTGAGATCCAATGCCGTATTCTTTATCTTTTTTTAAATAAGAGGTAATAAGAATAAACAGTTTGCACATCTGGAATGGGTTCTTTTAACATGTCCCTATTTTCTCTTTCGTCTTTTATGAGCCTTGAGCTTTGAGCATTATTGCTTTCCCAAAGTAATGTTTTAACATTAACTTAAAATTAATTTTACTTTTGAGTTCTGTGGAGAAATTCAACAGAATTCATGCAGAAATGTAAAAAGAATTGGCACCAGTACAGGTTTGAGCTAAAAGTATTATCTATTATAAAGGTATTATTCTAAGTAAATTAAATATGATTATACTAAATTATACTAAGTACTATTTTAGTAGTTTCATAAAATACGTGCTATCAATCAGGCTCTATCGATAATTTAAGTCTTACAATGATTATGCGTCTCATTTCAGTTATTACGAATTCAAAATCATATTTACCATCATTTTCTGCGGGAGCCTTGTACGAGCATCCCAACAGGGAGCACCTATTTGGCGAAAGTTCTGGCGATGCTGACAGTGCAGCGCTAAACAGAAAAACAAGAAAAATACTGGAGTTTTCTTTTTCCTACTTTTTAAGTTGTGGTATTAGAAAATTGGCCCGGGGCAAGAAAATCAACTTTTGAACCAGTAAAGATATCCTTTTTTCAACGCTGATCAATATAACCTGGCGAGGTGATCGAAAAATATGGAATCAGTTTTTTTTATGCTATACACCATTTTTCAAATGGTGAGGGGTTGATAACTTTGGTGTTGTGGTACAAATAAGAAAAAACATCTGGTTCGAATTTTGAGACAAGGAAGGGGCTTATAAGTAACAATTGGCTGTCATGCCTAGGCCGTCTTTCCGATGAGGTGTCGGCTGCTAGTTGGAGTAAGTATTATTTGCTGTTCCTGCATTTGAGGATACAAGGAATTCTGTTTCATGTCTGGTATAGAGAGAGATATGCAAGTAAGAAAAGGTTGTTAGTGCAGGGTCATCTTCTTGGTTAAGGGATAAGCAACTCCTACAAACAGTTTGCATTCTATTTGAACAAAAAACTGGGAAAACAGAATTCAAAGACAAACGAGGGACTTAAATTAAGAATCGGTTGATGGACCAAAGACACCGTCAGGGATGAGGGGTTATGCATAACTACTAACTGTTAAACCTCTCTTTTATTTTTAGCAGAGTCTATCTATATTTGTATAATTATGAAAAGTGATGAATACCTTTATAGTATCAACTAGGTTCAATAAGATTATACTATAGGTTTTAAGCTCTTTCATGAGATTTATTATTTAAAAGGTTTTGAAAGGTGAACATTGAAGAAAGAATTCGGACTAAAAGTGTGAGACATTTTGAAGACTTGAAAGTAACATTCGTTTGTTAGACCATTGCCATCTTTGTAAGTGGGGGCTTACACAGTTAGTGCACCTTATATTGGTTCCTGATATACTTTTTAGGCTAAGACAGATAATTTGTTCCCATTCGGTTAGGACTGAATAAAAAAAAATAAAGATGCATCACAATGACGTAGTTTCGCAAATTATTTTAGTAAATAATAACGAAGACCACACTGCCTTTCCATAATACAACTACAGAAGAGAGAATAATGAGGACTTTTTTCCCAAGACAGTGAACCAACAAAACCTATTTGAATATTTCGGCCCTATATCTAAGGGCCGTCTTCAGCAAAGAAAATAATAAACAATAAAACACTTACAATAAAAATTTTCGGTTAAAAATCCATTCTTTTTTTTTTAAAATAGCCTTGGCATCATGACTTCTTAACGAAAAGTTCAGCCAAGACTGTGTGATTATTTTCTTTGAATTTTCCGTGTTTATTGACAAAAGCAACTAATGACAATTCTCCAAGAGTTTCGAACCCTCCGAGACTTTCAACAAGACTAAGTGCTTTAAAATGCTCTCCCTCTTACACTCCCTCCCCCTCTCTTTTACGCTTTTATCTTTTACACTTTTAATGCTCTCCCTTTTAGACTCCCTCGTGGGTTCAGTCTTGCCACTGGAAATGTGAGCATATTAGTATGTTCAGAATTTAGTCTATCGCTATAAAGATTATAAGAGAAAGTATAAATAATAAAACTAAAAAGCATAACAAGAGAAAGTATGCAAAAAGTAAAAAAAAAATCAAAATAAAAATTAGAAATAAAAATTATATTTCATTTTTATACTTTAGTTCATGTTCATAGCATTCGACTTTTAATTCAGTCTTCAGGGATTATTGCGAGAAGCAACTATTTAGAAGCAACTAATAGAAATTCCGGAAGACAAGATTCCTTTAAGATTTTCAAGGGCTTCAAACCCGAAAACACTCAAAATTATGGACACCATTTCCTAATACAGTTTTACCCCTATGTTTGTCAGCATATTCCTTCCCAGGGTCTCAATATAGCAATTCCTGATTAATATCTCTTGTGATAATTGTGGAAGGCAAGATATCTAAAAAAACTATTGAAAAAACTAACGGCAATTCCGCGAGACTTTCAAAGCCTCCCAGGCTTTCAGCAAGACTGAAGATTTTCAAGGCCTTAAAAAACTTTTTGGATTCCATGAGTCCTCCCTTAATATAGAAGCTCATCATACCACTGCTACCATGGCACTGTTTCTTCGCTAACTCATGTTGAGGATGAGAGGGTAGACCTGGAAACAAACAAGTAAATCTAGTTTTACTTACTAGTAGCAGATGAAATTTCACTAACTGATTTATTACCTGATCTCAATAATTACATTGATAGTGACTAATGAAACAGTTGTAGCAATTAGATCTTCTAAACTGAAGCATAAGTACAAGCCCGTATCTGGGAGGGGAGGGGGCGTACAAGATTTGAGCACCCTTGCTTAATTTTTCCTCTTTTTTATAATAAAAAACGCAGAAAGCGACTAGATATTCAACTAAAGAAAACATAAAGAGGAAAGAAAACAAAGATATTTACGAACAGAACCCAATCAAATGACGCCTTTTCCAGATTACAAGGATTTAATGAAGAAGACAGTTTCTTTTTCTTTTCTTTTTTTTTTGCTTATTAGCAACATATGCACGGGAACAAAAATCCTGTCGCCCCTCCCATTGGATTCGATAGAAAAACAGGGAAAGAGAAAAAAATAAAAAAAGCCAAACAATAAAAAAGCAAGGGAGTAGCCAGATGCAATTTGTCACCATCAATCAGCTTAAATCATGCGACATGAGACTATACAAACCCGTCAAATGACACACACAAGAGAATGAAACATGACAACAATCTCTTGCAACCAACTCGAAAATAAAATATATAAACAACTCAAAAATAATTTTTAAAGATCAATTAAAAGAGTGATAATAAATATACAACCAAGTTATATGAGACAAATGGTAAAATTCAACTATAGGCGCTTCAGTTCAAAGTCAACTTGTTAGCTAATCAACAAAATCAAAGTTTACTCCGTTTTCTGTTAATTAGCTGCATATTAGCCGCTGTACCAGCACTTTGTTATTCCGATGAAACGTAGCTTCACAATGACCATAGTTAACAGCGATTTATACTTTCGATGATGAATATCGTAGAGTTGATCCCCACTGATTATGAAAATTAAGCAGGGAAGAAGCTTCCAATTATTCAGCTATTTTTTCATTATTACTGTCATTATAGTCAATTCTCCTTTCCAAAATCAAATAACTTATAAGATATGTACTTCAGCTGTGTTATATTTGTCAAAAATCGAGTTCGGACCAACCGTTCAAAGAGTTAACAATTTTCTATGATTTATTTTACTTTAAAAAGACTTCCAAATTTTAGACCACATTCCCAAATATTGCAACTAGAAAATAAGACAAAAAGTCCGGACTTGGCTACATAGAAATCACCAAATTTTTACTGCCTTCCTCCATTCGCTTGGGCCCTGGACTTGGTTACATACAAATCACCAAATTTTTTCTTGCCTTCCTCCGTTCGCTTGGGCCTTTGATCCTTAGAGATACAGTCACGTCACGCCACCTTCCACCACTCGCAAAGATCAACAACTTTGGTCTTCGTCCCATGGACGCTTGTTTTCATGACGTCACGTGGTCCGGAATTATTCCGCAACATATTCGTTGATGACGTTTCGACATTAATATATTGAAGCCTGTTTGGTTTTAATTTATGGACAGAAAGAAAATTTCTCATGAAGTCTTAAATAGTAAAATTATATCTCACTTTAATACTCTTTAAATTTACTAGCCTATGTAAGATAAGCGGTTACAGAACATCCATAGCTTATTAACTAAATAAGAGGCATAAAGACTTGCCTGGGAAGATGACCTTCTCAACTAATGGGTGACTTTCTAAGAACTTTGCCACTTTTATACCATTTTCCATGTGCTGACGCATGCGCAAATGTAAAGTTTTCAAGCTACGATTGACTAAATAGCAATCAAAGGGAGAAGGTACAGCACCAATCGCTAGTAAAAAGAGAAACATATTTTTAATATTCACTTTAAATATAGTGAGGTATACAATCACCTTTCAGAAAAACTCATTTGTAACTGTAAATCACCAAGGACTTGAAAATCACAGCATTTTGACTCCTGGACCCATCTTAGGTATATTCATGCCTATATAATCTATATGTGAAATTTCTATAATTTATAATAAATAATTTATAATAAATTTATATAATCTATAATAAATCAATATTAAATAGTCTATAACATATAATCTTTAATAAATCGATAATAAATAATCTATAATAAATTTACATAAGCTATAATAAATCTATAATAAATAATCATAGTATATAATCTAGAATAAATCTATAACATGAAATCTACAATATATTTATATAACCTACAATGAATGAGAAAACGCGTTTTGTCCGTATGAATTCATAAACTAACAATCTGTTGATTCGCAAAGACAACTATACCTTCAAAGAAAAGCTACCTCCTTAAACTGTTTGATACGTATACAGCAGGTTTCATCAGATTTACAGATCAAAATTCTTGAGTGTTCTGAATAACTAACAAGTAACTCTCCCTGTATTTAAGGTACAGTAATCAACGATATTTTCTAGCGAAAACAAATTTTTAATTCTTGTGACTTAATCTATTAGAAGTGAAAATTTAGTCACTGAAAATACAAAACAAACTGACTAGGAATGGCTCTAATTAGGATTGGAACCCTTAATCTAGGAATGGTAACTATGATTGCGACTAATCTTAGTGGCAAAAGTTTATTTAAAAAACAAATTGATGGAGATTTCCACAGATAGCCTGAAAACCTCCGAAAATATCGTCGAATAGAAATGAAAACTGCACCCTTAGAATCGTCATTGTCAAAAATCCCATTCAGGAAAGTTACAACCTCCGATAATGAACAATAAGGAAAATCCCTTTTCTTCAAGGGTAGCACTGATGTCCTCTTTTTTTCACCACTAGAGGGGGCCTGGAACACAATATAAAGCTGTCTAAGGGTTCATTTGAAATGAAATTGTTATACCTACGCGTTTTTTGAAATTATAGCAAAACCAAATAACATAAATGGTGATACATAGGGATATATATCACTATCAGGTACGCACATGAACTTATTTCAAAGTGGGGATGGGACACTTTCGATAAACAACAAGAGCTAAGAGCTCATATGGCACTTGTGACGAGGCATGAAGAGCTAAGAGCCAAGAGATCATATGGTATGAGCTCTAACAAAATTCTATGAATCAATAGATTGATTTAAAAAGGAAAATAAGAGGCTTAATGCCGGTCAGGATTTAAAATAAGAGCCCTGAGTCACGATGTCCTTCTAAATATCAAAATTCATTAAGATCCAATCACCCACTCGTAAGTTATAAATACCTAATTTTTTCTAACTTTTCCTCTTTCCTTAGCCCCCCAGATGGTCGAATCTGGGAAAACGACTTTATCAAGTAAAATTGTGCAGCTCCCTGACACGCCTACCAATTTTCATCGTCCTAGCACGTCCAGAAGCACCAAAATCGCCAAATCACTGAACCCCTCCCCCCAACTCCTCCAAAGAGAGCGAATACAGTATGATTCTGTCAATCACGTATCAAGGACATTTGTTTATTCTATCCACCAAGCTTCATCCCGATTCCTCCACTCCCAAGTGTTTTTCCAAGATTTCCCCCTCCAATTCCCCCAATGTCAAAAGATCTGGTCGGGATTTGAAATAAGAGCTCTGAGACATGAATTCTTTCTAAAAATCAAATTTCATTAAGATCCGATCATCTATTCGTAAGATAAAAATACCCCAATTTTCACGTTTTCCAAGAATTCCGGTTTCCCCCTCCAACCCCCCCCCCCCCAAAGTCACAGGATCTGGTCGGAATTTAAAATTAGAACTTTAAAGCACAAGATCCTTCTAAATATCAAATTTCATTAAGATCTGGTCACCCTCTCGTAAGTTACAAATACCTCAATTTTCAAAATTACCCCCCCCCCCAATTCCACCAAAGAGAGCAGATCCGGTCCGGCTATGTCAGTCACGTATCTTAAGGCAGGTTTCTATTCTTCCCATCCAGTTTCATCCTGATCTCACCGCTTTAAGTATTTTCTAAGATTTCCAGTCCCCCCAATTACGCTTGATCCGGTTGAGATTTAAAATAAGAGATCTGAGTTATGAGGTCCTTCTAAATATGAAGTTTCATGAAGATCCGATCACTCCTTCGTAAATTAAAAATACGTAATTTTTTCTTATTTTTCAGAATTAACCCCCCCCCCCCAATAGAGCAGATCCGTTCCAATTATGTAAATCACGTATGTAAGACTTCTGCTTATTTTTCCCACCAAGTTTCATCCCGATCCCTCCAATCTAAGCGTTTTCCATGATTTTGGGTTCCCCCACCCCAAACTTCCCCCTAATGTCCCCAGATCCGGTCAGGATTTAAAATAAGAGCTTTGAGACACGATATCCTACTAAATATCAAATTTCATTGAGATCCGATCACCCGTTCGTAAGTTAAAAATACCTCATTTTTTCTAATTTTTCAGATTTAACCCCTCCCCCAACTACCCCAAAGAGAGCAGATCCGTTCCGGTTATGTCAATCATGTATCTAGGACTTGTGCTTGTTTTTCCCACCAAGTTTCATCCCGATCCCTCCACTCTAAGTGTTTTCCAAGTTTTTGGTTTCCCCCTTCCAACTCCCCCCCCCAATGTCACCAGATTGAGTCAGGATTTAAAATAAGAGCTCTAAGACACGATATCCTTCTAAACATCAAATTTCATTGAGATCCAATCACCCGTTCGTAAGTTAAAAATACCTCATTTTTTCTAATTTTTCAGAATTACCCCCCCCCCAACTACCCCAAAGAGATTGGATCCGTTTCGATTATTTCAATCATGTATCTGGGACTTGTGCTCATTTTTCCCATCAAGTTTCATCCCGATCTCTCCACTCTAAGTGTTTTCCAAGATTTTAGGTTTCCCCCCTCCAACTCCCCCCATTGTCATCAGATCCGGTCGGGATTTAAAATAAGAGCTCTGAGACACAATATCATTCCAGACATCAAATTTCATTCAGATCCCATCACCCGCTCATAAGTTAAAAATACTACATTTTTTCTATTTTTTCCGAATTAACCGGCCCCCCACTCCCCCCCCCCTGATGGTCAAATCGGGAAAACGACTGTTTCTAATTTAATCTGGTCTGGTCCCTGATACGTTTGCCAAATTTCATCGTCCTAGCTTACCTGGAAGTGCCTAAAGTAGCAAAACCGGGACCGACAGACAGACCGACAGAATTTGCGATTGCTATATGTCACTTGGTTAATACCAAGTGCCATAAAAACCATGCCCAATAAATGAGAAACATGGGAGATTAAAAAAAAATAATCATAATTCAAGATTTCAGAAGGCCCAAAGACTCCGATGACTATGCGCCTGATCACCAGTGTTGTTGCAGGCTAAACAGTATATCGTAATTCTAGTTAGATATTACCATTTCTAGAAGAAGAGCATATCATGGTAATGTAACTTAATACCAGTAAATAACATCTGCAAATAATCCAACGATTATCAAATGAGAATGGGACACCTGGCAGTCTCGAAGCACTTGAAAAACACTGTGTTTCAAATAGATTAATTATATCCTACTGCTGTTTCAAGTGCTTTGTTTGTTCTAATCTCTTTTGAAAAAGTATATTAAATGAAATTAACAGTATTGTTTATATTAAGATAATTCTTTTCGTTTTATTAAGTTTAATCCAAAAAGACCTTAATATTCTGACAAAAAAAAATTTAAGACCATTAAATTTCACATGAATTATATTCCAGGCTGGGAGGGGTGTCTTAGGGGGATTATTAAAGGGCAGGGTTTTGGAACAATTTTCATGGCCAATCATGAAAATTATCCCTTCCTTTTTTTCCCAGAGAAGCAGAACATCTTATAGAAATAATTGCATAATATTTATAATTGATCCAATGGTCAAAAAGTTATCAAATGAAAATTGAACGTGTCAATGGAATCCATATAATGTAAATATAAGCACTAATCCAAAACACGTGCTTTTTATACCCAACTTAGTTCATAACAGGTATGTTTTCATAATTCTATTTTTTTAAAGTTAATTAGATGAAAACAATAGGAAAACTATAGGCAAAAAGTATACCAACGTCTAAATTTCACAGGGAGATACACGTGTTCAAGTTTGTTTTATTTTTAGAATAAATGGACACAGGTATGAGAACATACAAAGACTCGATTTAGACAGTGAACAGACTTTAAACCTGTTTTACACTATTTGAGGCATTATCTGAAACAGAAACAAGATACAAAACAGACATAGAAAAGAAACAATAAGAAACAGAAACAAGATATTAAACAAAAACAGAAAATAAACAATAAGGAACAGATATAATAAACTTAATGATACACATACAGAAATGTATAAAGATATACTTACAGAAGCGTAATAAACGTACAGAAAATGACGATATACAGTTGTTAATATGTAATCGTTATCTTTAGTTTTATAGATAACAAGTTCCCAGTTTAAAACCATTCAAAATTGTTAAATAAAATAAGAAATAGAAACAAGGTACAAACAGAAACAAGAAATAAGAAACAACCATAGACTATCAAACTGTTGAGTACCTAAAAGGGTAGAACCAAGGCCATATTCAAGATTTCGTTTTGGGGGTTACTCGAGGAGGATCTCACAAAAGAAATACCAAACACATCAACATTTGTTTATATACATTTTGATGCTTTTTTGCGAGTTGGACAGAAATTTACGGGGAGGGAGGGGGGTTCAAACACGGTATCCCCTCAGGCCTTGGCTAAAACCTTATTGTTCAGAAAAGTTAGAAAAATTCGACAAAATTCCATTATTTTTTAACATTTTACTATCCTTAAGACTTATGCTACCTTTACAAATTTTTGGTGCGTTACTTTTTTGCAGTCTCATTGTTTAAAGGTTTCAACGCAAGATAAAATTTTTTTTATCATTTGGTAGCTAAGATTAAGTTTTATCCATCTACTGTATCATATTCTTTAAATTTGTCTTGTACCATTTTTTGGTAAAACAGGGCATTGGTAACCGGGTATTAGTAAATATCATGAAAAGGGAAAATTCTACTTTTTTTAAAGTAAGTTTAGTTCAATGTTTAAGAAAAAGTCTAAGTAACATCTTAATTTTAATCTTAATTTTGTTTAATTTAATTTAATCTTAATTAATCTTAATTTTGGCTCGGTGAATGGATATAATCCACATAAGCCCAATGAAATATCTTGCCCTTTTAGTGCAAGTTAGACCTGTAGGATCAGGCCCAGATTTACAAATAGGCCCACTAGGTTCAGGTCAAGGGGCACACAATGCCAGGGTGCGCAACATATTATCACTCAGTTATTTTCTTGTTAACAAAAGATGGATTGGTGTGATTTATCGTCAAAGTGCCAGGTGCACTCCACTACCGGGCTGCCTTTTCATTGAAAAGTGATTTTAAAACAACACAGGAATTCTGTGGTCACTCAAGAATTGGCAGGCGTCTTCCAAAATGGCAGCTGAGACTTCGGTATCACCTCTATTTCATTACTATTGGCTCATCAGTTGCGTTCTGTTCAGTAATTCCACTTTCCCTGAATCATATATTTATATATACATATATATATATATATATATATATATATATATATATATATATATATATATATATATATATATATATATATATATATATATATGTATATATATAAACATTTTCTCATATTTGTAAAAAAAAGCCAAAAGTAAAAATATAAGAAAAAGGGGGACAAAAAAAAAAAAAAAGTGAAAATAGAAAAAAAATAATAAAAGAAATAAAAAAAAAGTAGGCACGGTCACAGGAATCTATTTTAGGATAGAAGGAGGGTCCGTTAAAAGAGCCAAGAACAGGCAAAATATACTGAAGTCATGAAAAAAATTGTAAAAATTATAACAACTCGGGGGGAGAGAGTGATGCAATCGCCAGGTCACCTGCGTACGCACCTACTCTTCAACTTACCATTTTGAAGGAATCGCAGTTTTTTATGAATTTCTTCGTCACTTGTCATGGCAGCGCCCATTATGACGTCTGAGTGACCATTCATGTATTTTGTCAGAGAATGCATTACAATATCAGCTCCAAGCTCAAGGGGACGCTGAAAAAGACCATTAAAATTTATTTGCCAAATATTTACTTTAAAAGCTGTTGGGTACTTCTTTCTAATCCTAAAACACCTCAAACGTCCTCGTGCGGAGAAAAATTTCCTTCCCTATTCCATAAGGTATAGGGTTCAACCCCCACGAAGAGCGGAAGACGTCCTTGTAAGATCTATGTGGTTTCCCCTAATAAAAGAAATTGGTTGAGAATGCGTCAACATGTCACCACTCATCCACAATATTCCGTTCTTATATATATATATATATATATATATATATATATATATATATATATTAGCTATAGTTAACAAATATAGCTATATATATAAATAAATTTATATAAAAATAAATTTATAGATTAGGGTACCGCCTATGCCCTTTTAGGAAGGATATACTATAAGAACTAAATTCTTATTTTCAATAGGAAGATAATTTATGTGATACGGATTTTCTGGGTCGCTCCCACCACGTTTTGTCCACTATATTTTTGTTTTATTTTACTCGTACTTGAAATATTTGTGCATTGAAGTATTCAAAAAAAAAAAAAAAAAAATAAAAAAAATTGACAAACAGTAATAAATACATTAGAAAAAAAAATCAACTAGAATCAAAAGCCCCCCCCCCCCTTCCCTAATATATATATATATATATATATATATATATATATATTAGCTATAGTTAACAAATATAGCTATATATATAAATAAATTTATATAAAAATAAATTTATAGATTAGGGTACCGCCTATGCCCTTTTAGGAAGGATATACTATAAGAACTAAATTCTTATTTTCAATAGGAAGATAATTTATGTGATACGGATTTTCTGGGTCGCTCCCACCACGTTTTGTCCACTATATTTTTGTTTTATTTTACTCGTACTTGAAATATTTGTGCATTGAAGTATTCAAAAAAAAAAAAAAAAAAAAAAAAAAAATTGACAAACAGTAATAAATACATTAGAAAAAAAAATCAACTAGAATCAAAAGCCCCCCCCCTTCCCTTATATATATATATATATATATATATATATATATATATATATATATATATATATATATATATATATATATATATATATATATATATGTATATATATATATATATATATATATATATATATACATATATATATATATATATATATATATATATATATATATATATATATATATATATATATATATATATATATATAAACAAAAAAAAAAATAATTCTAGAGTCTTTGAAGAAGTTATCTACGAATCCTTGTTAACAAAGAAACAAATGAGGCTTAATTTTGAAATATATAGTACAGTGGCAGGGGCAGATTAGGACTACATAACCATTTATTTCAAAATAAATAAATAAATAAATATGATGAAAAAACATTAGTAAAGAGAAAGTGACCCAGATAATCTGTTTAACATAAACCCTCTGTATATTATAAAGTACAACATTTGTTATAATATTGTTTTCTTCAGGAGAGGGCACAGACAAGAATGTTCCCTAGATCAATATCTTTCTTTTTTCTGTTTTTTACATTACCATCCATATAATCAATACCCAGAGCGATAAATGTTGGTGAGTACAATTAATAAGGTTCATGGTAGGTTTCAAATAAATGTAAACAGGAGTGTTCCCTTCATAGTCTTACACATTGGATATATCCAACAAAATACATTCAACAGCAGCATTGTTTGGCAAAATTTGAAGTTATAAAATACCAGCATTCCCGAAGTTAAGCTTTTGGTTTTTCCTTTTTTTAAGCTAATACCAACACACAAAAGATCGCAGAAATCTTCAAGTTTATCCTTTAGACTGAGCTTATGCTAGGCTAAAAAATAAACTCTGGATAAATTATTGATAAGGAATAATATATTAAAGCATTTCTAAGATTAGTGTTTTTTTTATCAACTAATTTATTGAAGCTTTTTGATCTAATTAAAAAATTTTAGACAAAAAAAAATCGTTTGAAATTCGATCATCTACTTTTCACACTTCAAATTGATGTTTTATTTCAAACCGTCTAGAGATAAACAGAAAACAGGTCGTCCTCAGTTGGGGTGGGATGATATCGTAAGGAGTAAAAGGTCTAAAGCCGAACCTTCTACTGGTCACAGACCCGTTTGTCGTTTCCTGATTCATTTCTTTGTTTTAATGCCATAAGGAAAGATTTAAGGGAAATGGGAACTTCTTGAGAGGGTGTAGAGAAGGAAGGCTTTGAATAGATCGGGATGGAAAAGGAGCGTGCGCTATGTTGGCCTTTAGGCGGCATGGTGCCACGGTGAGTTGTTTTAGTAGCAATAGTAAGTTGTTGTGGAGTGTATTAGTTTATCTTGGTGTTTAGCGTTTACTAAGCTGACAAAAATTTACAAAGTCAAGGTCTGAAAGCATTCGGTTTTCCCTTTTTAGGCTATGCACAAAAGAGCTCCGCTTAAAATCAGCCAGACATACCAGAGCTAGAATCATACAAAACATATACGGCTTCCTCTCTCAGATAGCTATAGAAAAATTGAAAAGAATATACTAGAGCAAAAAGTTAGGGGGGGTGTGACAAGGGGGCCAACAATTGACCAAATTGACAAGTTTATTTAAAAGAAAAATTACATACAGAAAAAAACAAGGAATGAGGGTGCCAGAAAACATTTAGGAGGTCCTATATACAAAAAATCTTAGAAACCTTCCGGTTTATCCTTTAGGTTAAGCTTATGCTAAGCTCAAAAATAAATTTCGGACAAGTTATTGATACAGAATAAAATAGCGAAGCATTTCTAAAGATATGTGTCTTTTTACCAACTAATTTCTTTGGGCTTTTAGCTCTTAAAACTCTTGGGCCGTAAATTTAAAACTTTTGGGCCGTGAGTATTGTATGAAATTCAATTATCTACTTTTCTCAGTTTTTCTGGTTCAAATTGTTACTGCCTATATTAGCTTACCTCAAAGCTTATTCTGTGAGTTTGGCTTACGCTAAGCTCGAAAACAAATAAAAAAAAAAGAAGAAAATTCACACTGTTACATTTCCAACTCTTTTCTTTTTGAATCTTGGTAAATTTGTCACTCAATTGAATTAAAATTTATTCTTAATTCAAGTACAAAGGCAAACATCAAAAAACGTATGTTAAGAATATCGTGAACCGTAATGAACGTCAAACACCACGAAGATATTCTAGCCAGATTAAACCCTTGAATAAAACCGAATTCACTTTTTATGTTTCTGATACTTAACACACAGGACATGCATAGGTTGAAGGGGGGGGGGGGGTGTATCCTTCAAGCTCCTCAAAATGTCCATGTTTTGGACATTTGTGTCCAAAAAACTTGGACACAAGTTTTTCAAACTTGAAAAAGTATTCTGATGACCCGGAGTACCTGGTTGCTTATGTAGATTACCTATCACACCTAAACGGTCAGACATCATTTTCAACACTCGATTTTCTCTCTTTCATATCTCTATCTCTAACCCACTATCGCTAACATATATAACAAAAAACTAAACAAACATAAAAATGTCGCTGGGACTTGCAATATATCAATATCATAGTATAGTTTTCTTTTTCGTAAAATGATAGGCTACATTTTATTTAATTTTTAGATTTTATTTTTCGATTTTGCTGATTCGTCAAAAAATAATAGTAATACAATTTCGATATGTTCGGTCTGAATAATTTTTTTTTTTAAATTAGTCGTTCAGCCTTTCCTTGTTTTTTTCAATCAATCCTTCAGGCTTTTCGTTTTTTTTTTTAATTCAATTTCTTTGTAACGGAACTTTATATTATAAACTAGAGATGTTGGCTCCTCATCCAATCCATTGTAATATCCAAGTCTCTCAATTTGTTCACGATTGATCAAAACTAACTCGGAATTATTTATACTTTCACCAGATTTTATTCTGGATAAGATCCGTATTCCCCTGCACCTTTTACATAAATCTCTTCAGCTTCCTGACATTGAAATACAGCTATGTTTGGATGTTTATTCTGCGGAAATTTGCGCGGAAGATTAAGCAGTTCCTCTTCGTAAAGTTCGTAGGGGTATTGTTCCCGGTTGGTCTTCAAATCCTGAACTTGCTTCCTCTTGCCACCGTGCAACATTTTGGTTTTAGTTTTGGAAAGATTGTGGTCGTCCGAAAACTGGTATGCTAAATGATTTGCGCGTCCGTACAAAAAGAATGTTTTCAAAAGCTCTCGCAGTTCATAGAAAAAACCTTTTAAATAGTAATTCTGCTAGGGCACGGTTAGACCGGAATTATCTTTAGAATGGTTTCACAAACGCGGGTCGATGCTTCCTCTACTTATGCCTCTGATATTTCAGATCATGAATCGTATTCATACTATGAATTCTAATTTTCTTCACCTAATCCTGAGATTGAGCAACTTTACGAAGCGAAGCTCGAAATAATGTTGGCTGCTTCCCAGCATACCCATTTTGTCTTTACTACTAAGTCAGTTGAAAAAGCTATTTATGAACTAAAACAGAAATCATCTAGTGGTATTGATCATGTTATGCATCTAAAGCATGGTGGCTCTCTTCTTGTCACACTTTCTTGTGTCACACTTTTTATGCAAATGATTTTCACTCAGTCCAAGGTTTCAAATACATTTTGTATTGGTGATCTTACACCCATTCCTAAAAAAGGGAGGGTAGACCCTCAATGCTCCTCTTTTCGACCAATGGCTGTTGCGACATCTCTCAGTAAGCTGTTTGAACTTCTCTTCAGAGATGATCTTGAAAAGACATGTTACACTCCACCATATCAGTTCGAGTTCAAAAGAGGAATAGGATGTGCAGATGCACTTACAGTCTTGACAAACTTACTAATTGATACAGAATCTGCGGGGGAGTGTCTTGCTCTTGCTAGTCATGACGTCAGACGTGCCTTTAACTCGTTAACACACCCTGGCAATGCTTCTGAAAGCTGCCAAGCGAGGGCTAAGCCCTGCAGTTATTCTCCCACTTCGGGACATGTATTCTCGACTGCGTATTCGACTAAAATTACCGTCGATAAAAATATGCCTTCAGTTGCTCGAACAAAGCTTATTCCCGTTTTAAAAGGTGCACACCAAGGAGCAGTTTCTTCCCCTGACCTATTTAATAACTACGTCCTTGACGCTCAGGACCAATGTGCCTCCTCATTAATTTCATCATCAAGAGATCTGTCACTAATTTGTTACTAATGATGTTCTGAATCTTAGTCGCACCCTGTAACGAGTGAATGATGTTTTTTCTATCCTCCAAGCAGAATACCTTAAGTTTGGTCTACATTTCAATTCTGCCAAGTCGGAAATAGTCCTTTTTAACTGGAAGAGCGATCTACTAAATTCAGTCAAACTTGGGAATTCTTCGGTTCAACCCGTCGATCACCTCGTGTATCTTGGTCTCCCTATAGGTTCATCTATACGCCACAACTGGTACCTCCTTACTGAACATCTAACCCGCCGCATTTCCGCCTCTTATGCGTCAATGATTTCCAGCCAGTTCAGATTCAACCGGTATTAGCTAGCTAGCCTTTTCAATGCAATAGCTCTCCCTCACATTCTGTACATTTCACCCTTTTGGAAACTGTCAACTAGTACTGACGGAACTAAAATACGTTCACTCTTCTTCCGTTTTCCAAAATATTTACTCCGCCTTCCACCCAGGCAAAGCAACACACAAATTATCCGTCAGTTTAAAATTGCTGACCCGAATACTACAGTAGCTAGATCAATAGCTAAAAACAATAAAAAAGTGAATATGACTACCCAGGAGCGGTATTCTGTATTATTTCAGTAGTCCGTGCCTTTTTTTTCTTTTTTTTGAATTGCTTATTTCGTATTTTGTGCTATTTTTACTATGTTATTGTTGTTGTTTGTTTTCCTTTTTTCTCTCTCTTTTTTGCTCCATCTTGCTCAAAACTTTGTATTTTTGTTTATCTGTGTAATGAACTTATATCGTGCAGTAATTTTTGAATTTGTTACTAAATCATGGTTTATTTTTATCCGTAAATGTCGTTGCTATGACAAGAGTTAGTGCAGTAATCGGCACTTTTTGTCTCTGGGTATACCATTAACATATTAAACAGTTCATGGTAACGAAATAATTTTTGAATTTGTTACTAATTCATGCTTTATTTTTATCCGTAAATGTCGCTGCTATGACAAGAGTTAGTGCAGTAATCGGCTTCTTCTTCTTCTTGTGCTTTTCTTTTGTTTTTGTTTTTTTGTATTTTTTTCCTCTACTTTGTCTTATCATGTTATGTGAACAAATTCAATAAATAAATAAATAAATAAGTAATATATAAATAAATAAATAGTATATATAGATATACTATTATAAATAGTATAATAGTAAATAGTATAGTAAATAATAAGTATATATAAATAAATAAATAAATAAATAAGCAAATGATTAATAAAACTGATCTTTCCCCCCTTTTTTTGTCTCTAGGTATACCATTAACATATTAAACAGTTCATGGTAACGAACAGCAAATAAACAGCGAGTGGTAATGTTAACCAAAATTAAAGAAAAAGTTGTTACAGCAAAATGCATTAAAAGAATCAATTAATTCTACTTATGTAAAATGTTTTAAGTCGAAAGTAACCCCAGAAAGTTACGAGCCTGAAACACCTTACACCGTTTTCTAAATAACTAGCAAAAGGCCCCCGCTTAATGAAAATTGCAATATCAAATTGAGTATATAGAAGAAAGAAGCCGATTACACAGGTTTAAAACTTTTATCTACATTAATGTAAACATTTTCCATGTTTTCGAAAACAGTAACAGACTCGTGTTTATTTGTTTCTTTTTTTCCAGGGGATATCATATGCGATTAATTTGTTTTATGAATTGTTTTATCAATTGAATTGTTTAATTTATAGATAATAAATCAAGTAAAACTTTTTTTTTACTCTTACCCACTAGCTAGAAATTTCTTACCTGAAAATATGAAGACATGAATGTGTTGTCTACAACTAAGATAGCACCAGCAGCATGTGTAATTTTAGCAATCTTTCCGATATCGACCAGTTTCATGAGAGGATTTGTGGGTGTTTCAATCCAGACCAGCTAAACCAAGAAAAAATCAGCTAATATTTCCAAAAATATACCAAAACATTTCTCAAAACTTTACAATTTTTTAAAACTTTCTTCTGAGAAGTTAAAATTAAAATGGTAATTTAATAAATGTACAAAATGGAGGGGGATGAATCAGAGCCATATTTTTAAGAATAAAAAAAAATATACGAAGAGTATATAGAAAACGGTACTACAAAGAATATCCTAAGCATAAGCAACCTTGAAAAACCTGTAGAATATTCTAAAATATTTTTCAATTAGATAACTGAGTGGTAATTTCTGTTGACGTTAATAGAACATTCCTTTTTGTCTATAACAAGTTCTAAATGAAGAACCCGACACCAGATCCCGACGAATCCGACGGAACCAAAAGAACCCGACAAAGCTCTAAAAAGAAGGCACTGGATTATCAATCAGTACTCAAAGACGAAGGTAACGTGCAATAAAGTAAATACAACGCCAGGCGGGACACTGAATGTCATTTCTAATGAGCTAGAGGAAGTTTCACAATTCTCATATCTTCGAAGCCTCGTAAAATCTGATGTAAGCCTGTATCAATTCACTAATTCGGTATTTGTACTAAAGACAGAACAGCCTCAAAGTTAGGGAATTTCAGGGTAGGAACAAGGGACCAGCTTAGGGACCAAATTTCTATACAAATAACGGAAAAAAAACAATGGGAGTATCACTTCAGTTCCAATTATGCATACTGGAACTTATCCTATACTACCTGTCATCCTGGCAAGGACTAACGTTTTTATCCCTGAAGCTTACAAGAATGCAGCAAAGCATCTCTTTTATGGCCAATATAGTGCTGGGCATCAGATATATAATATCCAATAAGCAGGGTCTAATTGCCCGACTATCTATAGTCGACTATCCGACTATCTGGAGTAAGAGAGCTTGGGAAATCGCGACAATTCCGATCAAGCGGAACCACTACCACATCTACATGTAAACGCTAAAAAAAAAAAAAAAAAAAAAAAAAAAAAATTGTATAGATATTGATTGGTGGGATTGAGACGTGGTAATAGTTC
The DNA here is from genome assembly GCF_032884065.1 of Artemia franciscana. NCBI lineage: Eukaryota > Metazoa > Arthropoda > Branchiopoda > Anostraca > Artemiidae > Artemia > Artemia franciscana. The sequence goes on from NC_088875.1 coordinate 46,560,426, forward strand.
GGCCAAATTAAACTGTTTTTTCGCTTCGCTAGTTTTGTGCATTTATTTCATCTTAGCTACTCCAAATATAATACAAATAAAGAAAAACATTTTAAGAAAAGACACTGCTGATAAGCCGAAAATTCAAGTTCCTTTCTTCGGTAACTGCCTCAACGCGCGGTGTTGGAATCTATGTGCAGAAGGACATTTCATGCAAACCTCTCTATGAGTATACTAACCCAAACCACAAAGTTATCTGAGCCATGTGCCAATTTCCTTGTCTATGTCACCGCTTTTCGCGTCTGATATTTGCATCGGTTTACCATCCAGAGAGCGCTCAAAACAGGCGGGATCTTGTTTTTATCTCCAAACTATAGCTGACTTAATCGGAAGCAGATATAGCTGCCCTGGTTTTATTGTCACTGGGGATTTCAACCAAACAAAGAAAAACTCTCTCTCTCATGATGATTCGAACTTCCTGAGTTCGCTTACTCTAAATAGGAGATTCATACTGTAATTTAAGCGCTCACAAAAAAACTGCATACTTCAAAACGGCTGGCATGTTACACCTTGTCAAAATCACAGGCATGCAAAGATTTTCAATACATAAGACAAGAGGGCCTAAACTGGTATTTTTCTGCTCGAGCAAATGTTATCAAAGCTAAATAAAACTAAAAAAGAAGAAAATGAAACAGGATAGAAAGTTGAATCGACATAAAAAGTCAACCAATTAGATTCAACCAATAAAAATTTTATATCGACGGCCAAAGCTGGTAGTCTTAAGCTCGAGCCAATGTTATCACAGCTAAATAAAACTAAAAAAGAAGAAAACGAAACAGGGTAGAAAGTTGAAACGATAAAAAAAGTCAACCAATTAGATTCAACCAATAAAATTTTTCTATCTAGGATAGAGAAAGTCAACCAATTAAAGTTTCACTCAAAATACCTTGGTATTGGGCTGCACAGCCTTTTGTACGTTTTCAGGTACAGCTGCATCTACAAAAGTGGTTGTGATACCGAGTCTATCAGCTACCTGTCGCAAATACCTGTTAGTTCCACCGTATAAGTCATCCATTGATACAATGTGATCACCGTTACTGAACATTTGCGTTATGGTCGTAGTAGCAGCCAAACCAGAGGCAAAGGTTAAAGCTATAAAGATAAATTATATGTTTTAGCAAACCTATACATTAAAGAAGTAATATTGAAGAAGCCTTAAAAATGTTCCCTAAGCGGCTCTAAACATGCAAAGTGAGAGCCACGTTGTTTCTAGGTCTCCTTTTTAGGCTAACAATTCTCTGCAAAAGTATATAATCTAAGCTTAAGCTATATAAAACACAGAAAACAGATGTTCATTTGGAGCACAGTCTCAAAACTAGCAAATTAAGGACCGCATCATTCCCAAGCCTTTTTTTAGATCTAAATTTTCAGGCAATCCATCCCAACTAAGCTGCAGCTCTGCAGCTAAGAAGTCGAATTTTGTCTACTTCTTAAGGGTTTCTTGGGGGGAGGGGGGCAAGATTGACCATATAGATGAAAATAATTGGAATTGGAGGGGAAGCACCCGTCATCTGGGTTTGTCTGTGAGTAGCAAGAAGTTTGGCGTAAAAAAGAAAACGGTTGGCGAAGAAGGGACGTTTGCAATTACTTTGGCTTAAGATAATTAGGTGCTTTGATTATTTTTCAGTATTAGTAATAGTAACGAGACACATTGCATTAGAGTAGCTTGTAGTAGCAGTAGTTGTAACTAGTTTCAACACTTTGTTCGGGATTCTGTCACATTTAAAATGGATTTTCCGGCAAATGTTATTTTTTTCCCGAACAAAGAAACATCTTTCTCGCATTGTGGTTTTCTGAAAAACGCAGCATGCAGGAATAAAAGAATAAGAAAGAATCTCCACAATCACAAAATACAGTTTTTTTTTGCTGGTTCAGCAGTTTACTCAATGTTCAGTGTTTCTTTGTTACATTTTTGCGCTTTTTTTACACTGACTATTGACAGATGCCAAATTTTTGCAGTCAGAAAAAATTGAAGAGCATGGTAAATAGATTCGGAAAATAAATAGAATCACAGCCCAGTCGCTCTTGTTCAGACAAAAAAAAAGCAAGATACAATAGTAAAAAGGGGTCCAATTATCAAACTAAAGTCTTATCTCCTTCATAGAGTCACCATGATATTATCCTGATTTCTTTAATAATAAGGACTGCTCGCGAGAAACAGTTCACCATACTCTTTCACCATAAACCATTTAACCATATAATCTCAACAAAATAATTTTTTCGCTGGTTCAGCAGGTTACTATATGTTCAGCATTTCTTTACTACATTTTTGCCCTTTTTTTTACACTGAATGCCCAATTTTTTTAGGCAGAAAAAACATAATATTATAGTAAATAGATAAAGAAGATAAATAGAATCACAGCCCAGTCGCTGTTGCTCAGAAGAAAAAAAAAAGCAAGATACAATAGTGAAAAGGGGTCATGTTATCAGACTAAAACCCTATCTCTTTCTTACAGTCACCATGGCACTATCCTGATTTCTTTAATAATCAGAACGACTCACGAGAAACAGTTAACCATACTGTTTTACCATAACGAGACTGCCGCCATAAACCGTGTAATCAAATGGTTTGAAAATGTAACGGCCAATTTTTAGATTTTTTATTTTTCTTTTATTAGGCTATTGTTTCTTAAACTTCACATTCATAGTCTGGCAAAATTTTACGTTTTTTTTTTTTTTTTTTTTTGGTATTATGCCATTAAGTTCGTCCGCCCCACGAGAACTTTTAAATTTTTTTCTGTCATCTGTAATTTTGATTACTTTTCATGTTTTTTTCTTTTTTTAAACCCGTAGCTACGAAAAGTCCTGTTTAAGTGCCTGCTACAAAACCTTAAAACATTGGCTTCTAATGCATTACTCTACTTTAGGATAATTTATTCATTTTAGAGAAGAAAAACAACATAGTATTTACGTACACAGACTAATAGCTACTTAGTAATGCGATATTGTGATTATTCTACAGCGTGTTTATCTCCTTAGGCTATGAATAGCTCCATAGCTTATAATCATACTCTTGAATGCGACTATTCTTATCGTGCACGTGATTTGAATGATAAATGGTTTTTGTAATACGATACGGAAGGAATAACTGCGCAAATAGTCGAACTAAATACTTGATTGACTAATCCAGGCACGTCTAAGAATTTTTTTCGGGGGGAGGGGAGAGACGATAAAAGTCAATTGACAATTTGAACGAGAAACACCCAGAAATCGGAGTAAATCCAAGATTTATAGGGCCCAAGCCCCCCTTTTTACGTCCACAAACTAAACGGCGAGTTTACTAGTTCTTCATTAGAACTTGTTTGTTGCTGTTTTAAAAGATTGTCTGCTGCCATATGCCTTTTTTTTAAATCCAATCATTTTTTTTCTATTAAACAGGCAAAAAACTTCCAATTTTATAAATATAAATCTAATTCATTGCTGCATGCCGAACAAAAATTCGAAAAAAATTAAATAATTATCTCTCCTTGGACCCTAAAAACAGAAGTTGGAGCCGATTTTCCCAACTCAATCGAGAACGACCAAATGAAAAATTAAAATTGAGCCATAATGTCCCGTAAGGGCACAGTTATACTAAAGAAAACTGATCTGTTTTTGTGGATACTTGAATTATGTAGGTTTATCCTAGTTTTAACAAGATGTTTGAAAACTAAAGAATAGAGAAAACTATACTAAAGAAAATGATCTGTTTCTATGGATGCTTGATGTAGGTTTATCTTAATTTTGACAGGATATTTGAAGACGCTAAATTAAAGCTGGTGAGGGAAGTGAACTGAGGTCTGGGACAGTTTTTTAGCGTCTAAATTTAAGCCGCAATACTATCCTATACATCTCATGTATACAAATAAATAGATGTATCCATGTATACATGTATCCATGTATACATGGATACATGTATACAAATAAAAAGATGGCCCTTCAACTCTCCAAATGCTAAGAAAACGCCCAAATTCAACATAATCCAAAACGGAAATGAACAAAATAATATGAAATGAGGAGCCTCCGCCCAATAATTCACGTTAAATTAGTAGTTACTATTTAAATGACTCTTTAAACTAATTTTATTATTACACAGGGATTTATATAGAACCAAGGATTTATGGTTAAATGAACCAAATTACAATTTTTTAGTGTGACAATATGAGCATACGGCCTAAAAGTATTGTACGTTTACAATTTCAAATACACACTTGTAAAACCGTGTGGCTCTTGTGATTCTTATTTTAGTCTTGTTTCGTGGTCCTTGTTTTGAAATTAGGAAAACAAAAAGAACCTCAACATAGATCCTTTATGAAAATACAGAATCAGAAGCTAGTATCCAGCAAGTAAAGCTCTTACAGAAGGACACCTGGTTAAACTTAGGGAACGACTTAAAGGCAGATGGTATACTCAAAAGGGACCCGTAATATACCCATAAACGCATGCCTGAAATAAATGTAAATGACTTAGAAAATATTGGCCCTAATCCAGCTTATAATATTACATCGAGTCTAGGGGTTCGGTATCTGAGACTATAAGGATGGACCAGATCAAAATACTACGTATGATTTTCGACCTTGTGACAATGTTACATAAATGCAAGATGGGGGCTGGGGTGTGAATATTTAATAAGATGATCCATCCTACTGAAATTATTGTCCCCCAATGAAACTCTTTAAAGCTTCGGTTCGTGCGATAAAACTAATCTCCAGCCTAAAAGCATCGTAACTTAGCTACTTTAAAAGGCGCTGTCCTGAAACAGTTGCAACTTTTGGGATTTTTGTTTGTGCTAGACAATTTAATATAGATGCAGATGAAAATTACCCTATATTCAACTGCCCTTGGCCAACAGGGAGGTCTCAATGAAATTACCGTCTGCCCAACGAGACACTGAAATTTACATTCGTGCGACAAAATTAACTACAGACTAAAAGCAATGTAGCATTGTGTGACAACACACACTGAATTTGTAAAATTACTGCGACTTTTGAAACTCGTTTTTTGCATTTTCCAATGACCTCTTTCACACTCAAAACACAGCGTTACGGCCCTTAAGTGGTTTGAAGGACTTTTGGAAACACTGCTTTACAGGTAATTACAAAATGACACTATTTTATATACACCATATTGAAATAGCTAAAGATACATCATATTAGGTAGTTATTTACATATTCTCTCGTATCACAAGGGCTCAAAAGATCTTAGAAGTATTCATTGAACCAGAGTTCAACACATGTCAAAAAATATACTGAATAGAATTTTGAAAATTTGAATTCTGAAAATTTGAATTCAAAATTCTCACTTTTCAATTCAATCTCACGTCTTTTGGGATTAGTTAATTAACTAATAAACTGCACCTTGCTTAGGATCATCTCATTGCTCGTACATATATACCGGGGTAATTCGATGTTATTGAACCTTAGTTAAAGCCTCAGTGTAGAAATACAAAAGATCCTGATCTTAGAAGTATTCATTGAACCGGAATTCAACACATGTCAAAAAATATACTGAAAAGAATTTTCAATTTGAATCTAGGACGTACACTTTATATCGCAGACGGTTGAATTATTGACAATACTATCGATGATTTAGAAATATAAACCACCAAAAGAAAGAATAGGCTAAAATGAAGAAGTTCTACGAAAAAATGACTTTTTTTAGATATATCCAAAGGGAGTAGGTCTTTGAGAGTTGTGTCTTCGGCAATTTAACATGAGAAGACAAGGGTCAAAAATTACTAGCACTACAAACAGGTAACAAATGCTTCTTTAAAAAGTATTTTAAAAGAAAACTGGGCAATTGATACATTTAATCTGCAATACAGCTGGATTCAAGATGAAACTTTTCTGAAAATAATAATTAATCAGCATTTATTTTTATCTTCAAGAATTATTTAGAGCTAAAAGCCTGTCTGCACAAGGTAGACAAAGTTCAGATTGGGATATCCTGGTAGGTTAACAGGATTAACTATCTTCAAGATAGTAGACCTAGTGGGGACTAGACTATATACCTGAAAAGACAAGTACACAGCAGTTTCAAGTCAGACAAAGTCACTAAATACTAGATGGTGTTGGTGATTTTATTTTCAACAACGGTGCCAGTTTCCAAATGCTCTTTGAATTGACACTAATCTGAAACAAAATTAACTCTTCTTTTTTTTTGTTTTTTTTTTTATTCATTAATGTATAATAACAACAAGCACTATGGATCTGGCAGGCGCAAATACATAATAAAAGTTTGGTGGGGGTGTGCTCCAAACGCCTGCACATAGAATCCTCCCCTGGGCCGTAGTTACTACTTACCATATTTTGCACTTTCTAAAGATGCTAATGCAGCTTCTAACACATTTCTTGTTGGATTACCACTCCGACCGTACTCAAATCCCTGAAATTGAAAATGAGCTATTTAGGGCATAACATGAAACCGAAAAGAAAGTGAACAAGCCCAAATTAAACCTAACCCACATACAATTCTGGATTTGTCAAATTAAAGCAAACCGAAATATAAAAAAAATAAGGCAAATTTATAACTTGCGAAAAATTCAACGTGGCAGGATATTTTGGCCTCTTTTGTCGTACAATTTTGGGTACTTGTTAATTAAACGAAACACAGTTGAGAAGATTGCTTGAATGTAAGATTTGAGAAAACCGGTTTCATAGCCACAAAGACAAATGCATTGGACCTGTATATTTTGGGCTATATATTTGCACATAAGGGGGGGGGGGTGTTAGTCTCTGGGAGCTGTCCAAATTCTTTACCCCCCCCCCTAATGTCCAAATATATAGCCCAAATTATATTACTATATAAACTAAAGGTCTTACGAAGGTTATATTTCATTAGGATTAACCTAACTTTACTTCTTGGGTGTGTTTCGTTTAATTAACAAGTACCCAATTTTAACAACAACAAAATTTCCTATTAAGAAAACTTATTTAACTAAACAGTTCGTCATACCTAAGGCGGTGTGAGAATTTTATCCGTTGAGTGTACTGCGAAATTTTTAATATTTACCTATCCACAATCTGAATTTCTCAGGTCAATCATGTTCATTTATGGTTCAATCAAGTGGAACTACTAAGAAAAGAGCCCCGGGTCTAATTCTAGATGGAAAGAAGGAAATAAAATTCGGTTTCGTCCCTAAAAAAGGTGATTAGCAGGAATAATAGAAAATAATATTCCAGATATATTGTGTAAACAGAGTTGTAGATATTCGCTTGATAAACAGATCATATAAAAATAAGCTGTAAAAATATAAGACAAAAAATATGGTTCAACCCCACTTTCTAGGGCTATAATGAAAAAAAAAGTTGATTGAAAAGCGGAAGTCTTGACTGAAATATTTGCATAGTTTATTCCGTTTTTTTTCTCTAGCTGCAATTATCAGTATCCTTTAATCAGTATCCTCGTTTCTATCTTCTTTACTGTTTTTTCGTCCCGTAACAATATGAAATAATTACCCTGTGCTGAGCAGGACCATCCTGCTTGAAAGTTGTTGACAAAGAAATGGGTGGCACAACTGCTCTCGATTCCCATTGTTCAGGCTCTTGTCCATCGTGAAGTGCTCTTGTTGCAAAATCTTTGCTCTGTTCCTTAAAACCAGAATGAACTACACCGTTTTCCATGCTCATTTTGGAAGTCTTGAAGAAAACAAGTATTCAAAAAGAATCATTAGAAATAAAAGCTGAATGTATTACGTTTGAAAGGTACAAAAATACTACTGGAACAATAAAGGCAAATTCAGTTGACTTTCTGTTAGTTAAAAGCAAAAAATAAAATAAAACGAAGAAGTCAGAAAAATTGGAGAAAATGAGATTTTCCCGGACAGTGCAAAAAAAAATCTTAGCCAGATATTCACTGGCTGACCGCAGTGGTAGTAATTAAAGCAGAATGACAATGCAAGACAAAGATAAAAAAAACTCGATAAAAAGATTGAAAATTGAAAAAACTAAAATTCTATAAAACTCGTAAAACTGTAAAACACTAAAACAAGAAACTATAAAATGAAACAACACGAAAAGAAATAGTTGTTAATTTTTTGGGTATAAAAATTATTTTTTTAGGCTGCAACTTAAAAAAAATGGAATCTTGGTTATCATAGTGACAATCAGTTCCCTGAATAACTGTTATATACAATGTTGCTTAACCTTAGCACGTTGACAGAAAATAACTTAGACCATTATTAGGTTCCACTTAAATGTTGGAAAAAGACGGCCCATCAAATTTAGCTAGCCAGGATATCAAAGGGGGGGGGGTTGACAAACTACCAGTAACAACGACGATGCACAACCAACTATTGTTTTTTTTAAATTTGTTTACTATTCAATTGTACGAAATGGTCGAATCTAATCTAAAGGAGTTTTAAGAAACGTCTTAATCTTAAATTATCTAAAAGGTGTTTGTTCATCATTCAGATCCCCATTGATGTCTGGGAAGAAGATTGTCTCCGAAAGGGATGGGAAGACGTCACAACAGAGGGTTTGAAGGGAACTGAAAGTTTATGGAGCATGGCAAACAGTGGAGCTTTGAAAAGATTGGAGAGAATCAGCGTGTAAAGTTGTGTTTGCCTCAGGCGGCATGGTGCTACAGTGAGTTGTTAGTAGTAGTAGCAGTTCAGATCCAGATGTAGCTTTAGGAGGGGCTTAGAAAGCACTTGCCCCGGGCGCAGAAACTTTAGGGGCACAGAAATTTTAGGGGTACAAAATTTCAAATAAACAATCTAACATTTATAATCATTTTGTAATCTTGAAATTTAAGTTTTATTAAAATAAAGTAGAGGGCGCAGTTAGCAGTAAGTATGAGCAAAGGAAAAAAGTTTAAGCAGTTAAACAGAATGAAAGCGAAACTCCACTTGATTGGTCCTCTTATGTGGAACATTAAACCAGTAAAAAAAGCAAAAAGCTTTGAATCATAATATTTTTTTCTTTTTTTTTTGCAAGTAAAGTGTGCGTCTTTGTGATCCGATTCTAGAATACGCCATTAGGTATCACTTTTTCTATTTATTCTTCATTTAAAACTAATATTCTATTGAAAAATTTAAGAAACTAGCGAAATATAAGAATACCTCCAACCAAGTTCTCCGATCGAATTTTGGCATCATTATTTTTTGGAGCTTTTTACATGATTTGCGATCCATTTGTCCTTTAAGTGTTTTTAAGATAAAGTTAACAAATACCTAAGTGGACCAAGAATACCTTCAACCCCAACGGTCCGACAAATTTTTAATCCAATATAGGCTTCAATTTCAACTTGGAACACAAGATTTCCGATCTAATCGTTCTTTCAGTATTTTTGAAATAGGATGTAGCTAACAAGTACTTAAGTAGACTAAGAATACCTCCAACTCAAAGAGTCTGACCAAATTTCGGCTCAATGTTGGCTTCATAGACAATTTAGAACCCTTGTACAAATTGTTTATGATTTGTTCGTTCTTTCAATTCTATTAAGGTAAAGTTAACAAATATCCAAAAGGAGCTCAAGAAAACTACGTCTTTCTTAATGGCGACCTTTTTCTGATGTGTTATGTCACAGTTTTTTTTTTTTTTTTTTTTTTTTTTTTTTTTTTTTTTTTTTTTTTACTTCTGTAACTTTTACTGAACAGATTTTAGACATCTATGGCTATATGAATCTTATCTGCTATAAACATCTATGGCATGTGAATCTTATATCATCGTATCTAAATGTGGAAATTTATTTTTGATTGATAGAATATGCCGAATAATATAATTTTTTTTTAACTATGGTGATAGTTTTTAAGCATTTTGTGATAATGAGTTGTAAGTAAGGAGCAACTCGGCCAAATGGTTAACAAAACTCTTAAAAAAGGAACTTTGATAACAACTAAGACATCAAAGAATTGGATTATTATGTTGATTCCAAATATATAAAGTTCATTAAGCTTAATGATACCCATCGAAATCTACGAGCCTGAAAATATTTGCCTGATTTTCGAAAATAGAAGGAACAGCTTAAAGAGAACTTAAAGAAAATCACATAACCAGATTCAGCATATCAGAACCCTCTTCGAGGTTTTAAGTTCCTATCTACATAAAAGTGGAACTTTGCACATTTTTTTGCCAGAAGAAAATTTTTTTTTTTGCTTTTTTCCGAGGATGATCGTATCAAATCAATGGTACTGGAAGATCGGGGTTACGATTCCACCGTAATAAACACAAATTTTACACTCAATGTGAGATATCAGCAAACGACTACCTCATTTCTACGACATTATTCCCCGAAATTCTTCGGGGGAAATTTTCTGATGGGAGAGGGTTGAATTTTCCCGAGGTAATTTTCCATGGAGGGGGGATTTCTCAGCCTGATTGGAAAAATATCAGAGACTGAATAAAAAAGAACTAACTTTATTTTAACTGGAAGTAAGGAGTAGCATTAAAGCTTAAAACGAACAGAAATTATTCAGTATGTAAGGAGGGCTGCCGGCACATCCTTGTTAGCTAGTACACACTCAAGAATTTTTATCGCAAAGATAAGGCAATAACCGTTTTTCACGGCCTTTATACAAGATCATTAGCTTTAGCTCAGTGAAAAACTATATTATAGCTACATTTTAATTTGATATTTAGTTAGTATTTTGTTTTAAGTTAGGTTGCGTTTCTAATACAATGCGTTCTGGGCGCCCCCATCTCATAATTCTTTGCTGTGGTTTCCATAATTTTGTAACTGAACTATTATATTTTTCTCACGTATTGGTATGTTTATGATTAACCTACCTTAAATTCTTGAGTTTTTACTAGCTAACAAGGAAGTACCGGGTTGCCCTATCCTAAATCCCTCACTCTTTACGCCAAAGTTTGAGTCATTTGCCTACGTTTTGAGAACAACTGCTGTAACACAAGGGCAGTTGATTTGGAATAGGAGCCTTTTTTAAAGTACTAAAAAGCTTTAGCATAAAGAGTGGCAGATTGAGTAGGGGGGGGGGGCTGACCCCATCATATACGGAATAGTTTTGGTTCATTTTAAGTTTTAATACTACTCCTTACTTTCAGTTGAAACACTTAGCGTTTTTTATTCAGTTAAATCCAAGGTATTTTCGATTAATTATTCTGGCTTCGACTAGTAACGGATAAAAACATAACGTTAGAAGATATACCATCAACTCACTTAACAGTTTTATTTACAGTTTTTGATACGTAATTCATGGAACAGTTTTTTCCATTTTCTACATGTGGTGATAAAACATTAAGAGGCTTAGCAAAGTAATGTCTACTTTGACCAACTTTAAACGTTGTATACAAAATAATTATAAGTGAGAATATTGATAAAAAAAATAATGTGCAGTCCACTAAGCATTAGAGGCATGTGTTTTTTTAAGAAGCTATATGTTACTCTGCTTAAGGTGAAACATTTACTGACCAATTATCTTTTCAGAATTTGGCACTTTTGTCTTATAGCCACCACACTCAAGATCCTGTATCGCGAACATGATATAATAACCGGTTTTCATGGTCTTTATTCCAGACAATATTTGCTTCGGCTCAGTGGGAAACTACATTGTAGCTATATTTTTTATTAAATATTTAGTTGGTATTTTGGTTAGGTAAGGTTACATATTCAATATAATGCGAACTGGGCAGCCCCCCCCCCCTGCTTCCATACTTCTTTGTTGTAGTTTTCATAATTTTGTTGATAAAGTATTATATTTTCCATCATATTTTGTTTATTTCATTAGCATTAACCAAACTTCACTTTTCGACAGAACTTGAGTGTGGTGGCTATATGACACAAGTATCCAAAATTCATTCAACGTTCAAGATGAGTTAGGCTCCAAAGTGGTTTAAGATCACATCCAGCACGCTAATAAAGGTTACTTTAATGGCGTTCTATGGAAACAGATGTCTTTCAAGCATGCCCATGAAATATCAGGTGGATGAGGGAAAAGGGCAAGATCCCTTTCCCACCCTCATTCCTTTACAACACTATCGAAGCAATACCTTTCAGAAGTCTAAATCACAGAACATCCTAACTACTATAAGAATATAAAAAAAAACTTGACAGTTTCCTGTAAATGCATACAGTGTAATACTCAGAGGGAGGGGTGTACCGTTTACACAAACTACCTCTCAAATTTTACAATTACCTAATAGGAACTCCCACCAAAGATCACTCCCGAGGACGCAGAAGAAATGTTGAATTAAATAAAAAAGCAATTTCGACCTATTATACTTCCTTTCATTACTGAAAAAATGTATCTTACTGCACAGCAGGACTAGAAGTAATCCCAAACTATTCCATAGCTTGGTCACCACAGTGGTAAAAGGCTGCTCTAAAACATATTTTTATAGCTTTTATCTTCAGTTAATCAAAAAATGGATTAGGAAAACGGTGTTTAACCAAAAACAAACAGTTGGACCATAAAACATACAATAAAAACTAGAAATTTCGAATTCGTTATCTTCCATCTGTTTGGAAATTTGGCTGGTCTACAAATTCAGATTCTATCCATTCAGATTCAATTCAAGAATAAAAACGATAACTTTATATTGGCAACTCAAAAATTAGAATCAAACTGCACTGACTAGGCCTTGTTCTAGAGGAAATGAGTAGTCTGATCCAAACAGAAAGTGATCAGAGTAGCCTAGATTGAAATTTTGCAATTAGTAAAAGGTAGGGTTAAGCTGATAAATACAAAACAAAGAAATACAAAGTGTCAAATTCTAAATCAGTACTTAAACCCTTAATTATAAAAACACTCACAAATAAACCAACTATAAAATAATAAACCATGCAAAGAACTAAAAAAAAAAAAAAAATTAGTAGTCCTCTTTAATAATTGGAAACTCTACGAGTGATGAATATTAAAATTAAATCAGCTATTTTACATTTACGATTCTAAATCAAGGAGAGGGAGAAGGACATTGATAAAAGTATAAGATTCTCAATTAATTCAATTTTTATTTCACCATTTTATTCCCTAATCATTACAATTTTTCCCTTTTTGAAAGGTGGAATTTATTAAAGTGTCAAGCTTGCAAAAAAATATGAAACAGGTATATATTTTTTTGTATAATGAATGTGAGGCAAGATTGCAACGCATTGTTTGTGAACACGAAACAAGCATGAACGACCATTTTCAGTTATCAACTTACAGAGTAATGAACGTTCCTTCACCTCATTCAGTTAAAGACTAAGAAAATATTGGAGCATGTTGCTCTTTTCCTCTGTCTAACTATGGACCAGTCTCTGATTGGACAGAAAGTGATCAGCCTCCTAATTGTACTTCCCGAGACGTTTTCTTTGAAAAACTAAGTCAAACATTTTCTGGTGTAGGCTAAACAGAAAGCACCGGTGCTACGAAAATAACTATTTTACTTTAATTACATTTTACTGTTATCAGTTTTAGTTCTCTTTCATTTTTAGACGAGACTTAAAAATCTTTAAGCAGTAAACTGTGGCAAGGGAGGACAATCCCCCCTAGGAGTAGGCAGGGAGGACAATCCCCCGTCCATGGAAAGTAATAAGACATTAAAAGCATACAAAAATAGGCAAATCAGAAATATTCCCTTCCAAGTATTTTTAAAAACAGCTTTTGCTTGCACTCCCCCCCCCAGAAATGGCATGGTGGCGCACAAGATAATATAGAATACAAAGAACTAGACCTCCATTGCCAAAGCCTCGAGGAGTGTCACAGCAACCATGATTTATGGTTCATAGTTCCGAAGCAACATATGCCGCTTTAGCTCATGGGTGGGTGATGCATTTGTATGTTCAGCAGTAAAGCAGTAAAATGTAGCAGGTATAACAGAAATAGAAGTAGGCAGGGGGGACAATCCCCCCTCCGTGGAAAGTAATAAGACATTAAAACATTTGTATGTTCAACTTGTAATTGCATAATTTCTGAAAGTAACTTCCGTGTGTACGATGCAATCGCCAAACTCTGTGCCTGTACTACTTTTGTTTTTATCTGCATTAAGACTCTGTACTACTACGGTTAATGATTATCCATGCAACGGTTCATTGTGGAAACTTTTATTTCTCATTATAAGATCTATTTTATCTATATCTATTTTATTTAAGAAATATTTATCTATTTTATCTAAGATCTATTTTATATATATTTTATCTAGTTTTTTGTTTCTTTTTTTTTTTTAATTCTTTGACATGTTGCGGTTCGTATACATACATACATTTTATATGCGGTCAATGGTCAATGAATGAACCTTGGCCAGCTTTAACTGTATTGTTTTTTTATGTTTTATCCCGTGTTTGAGTTTTGGCCCTGAAATTTAAATTTGGCTCTTCGTAACTTCTGATAGTTATTTTTGGAAATGAAGACCTTACAAGAAAAAGGGTATTACAAGGTCCTTTAAAAAAAAAAGATATGACGAAGAAAGATATAAGAAACAAAGACAGAGGAGGATACATTCACATGACTTATAAATATAGATTAGCTATATTTATTACCTATAGATTAGATATATAATATAGATTAGCTATATTCGTGGCAAAAAGGGTTTGTTTTTTTCTTCTGTTGAATAGTTGGCTTTCTACATACGAGATATTCTTCGAAGGATCGGGAAGGGTTTGATAAGGTAAAAGCTGAGCAAAAACTGAGGAGAATACTTTGACTTATCTATTGATCAGGGTAAAAAGATACACGGAGACTATACTAAGCCAATGGACTTGCACTAGCAGCTGGCAATAAAGCTCTGAGTAGTTTAATTGTCAAAGATGAAGACACTCAAATGCTATAAATTCTGATTAACTATTTTACCTTTATGTTCGTTTTTTTTTTTTTAGTTTTTATGCTAACTGGTCTTATAAGTCAGAAGCAAAATTTGTGCGATGGAAACTTATTTTAGAATATTGCAAAAAATTCTAAATCAGATGCCAGGCTGGCCTCTCACGCTCAAATCTACAAGAGTGCATGCCATCTTGCTTTTCATGTATTAAACGTCCAAAATACAATAAACGTCGAAATCAAAATTTTTTGAAAAAAATGTTTCTAAATCAGGATTCGGGTATTGTTTCCCAAAAGTTTATGAGAGATATGGTATTTTGCTTAGGTTGTCGAAGAGATGATAGAAGGTTTTATAAATATTCAAAGTTAATTGGTTTCTTTTGGATACAGAAGAGTGTAAGTCTTTTGACTGACTTTTCATGGCATTAGATTTTTAAAACAAAATAAACATCAAAATCGAAAATTTTAGGAAAACATTAGTAACTTCTCCAATTCAAAATCAGGATTTGCGGTATTATTTCCCAAAAGCTTATGAGATATGAAAATTTCGCTTAGGTTTTCGAAGAGATAATAATGAGGTTGTGATAGTATTCAAAATTATTTTAGTTCTAAAAAGTTTGTGAAAACTTTTATTTTTCCGAGCAAGGTTTATTTTCAGATATAAAAGAGTACGTGTCTTCTTGCTTACTTTACACGACATTAAATGTCTAAAATATAATAAAAATCTGAATAAAAAAAATAGAAAAACAATTGGAACTTCTCTGTTAAGAAATCAGGATCTACGGTACTATTTCCCAAAATTATATGAAAGATACAGAACTTCTGCTTAGGTTTTCGAAGAAATGAAGCATTATCAGTATTCAAAATATTCGACTTCTAAAAAGTTTAGCTTCTAAGCTGGGATATTTTATTCAGGTAAAATGTTGGGAATTTGCATGGCAAAAACTTCAAAATAGAAAGTCACGGAACGCATTTCGTTTTTGAAAACCAACAACAGCTCCAATTCTTAGAAGATCAAGATCTGTTTATCCTTGATCGAAAACAAATCAATCCTTTTCTAGAAAAAAATTTCTTTAAGATATCAGAAAATTTGGTGCGTCATGTAACCTTTGGAAATGATTTCTAAATGAACGAAGCGATGTAATAATAATAAAGTTCAAATAGTTCTATGATAAAGTTCAAGCCATTATGTGTAAAACCCAAACAACAGCCAAGAGCTCATATGGCACTTGTAACGACGTTGGAAGAGCCAAGAGCTTCTTCCCGCTAAGTTTCATTATGATCCCTCCACTCTAAGCGTTTTCCAAGATTTCCGGTTTCCCCCTCCAACTTTCACCTTTGCCACCGGATTCGGTCGGGATTTAAAATAAGAGCTCTGAAACACGAGGTCCTCCTAAATATTAAATTTCATTAAGATCCGATAACTCGTTCGCAAGTTAAAAATACCTGATTTTTTCTAATTTTTTCGGACTAAACACCCTTTCACTTCCCCCAGATGGTCAAATCGGGGAAGCGACTATTTCTGATTTAATCTGGTCGGGTTCCTGATACGCCTGCCAACTTTCAGCGATCGTTATACTGATCATGTATCTAGTTTTGGATCTTCTTCGTGTAAAAACTGGGGTGGTCCGAGATTCGAACCTGAGACCTCTCACAACCTAAGCGAGAATCATACCCCTAGACCACAAGCCATACTTAAGAAGAACAATCATTTCTTTTATTGGCAATAAAATTCTTATCGACTATCTTGTTCGCTCCACCCCCCAGATAATCTACTCGGGGAAGAGACTATTTCTAATTTAATCTAGTCTGATCCCTGATATACCTGCCAACTTTAATCGTCCTAGCTTATCTGAAGTGCCCAAACTAGCAAATCCCCCCAGCTCCCCCAAAGAGAGCAAATCCGGCCCGGATATGTCAATAACGTATCTAGGACATGTGCTTATTCTTTGCACCAAGTTTCATCCTGATCTCAACACTCTAAGCGTTTTCCAAGATTTCCGGTTTCCCTCGCTAACTTCCCCCAATGTCAACGGATCCGGTCAGGATCTTAAATGAGAGTTCTGAAACACGAGGTCCTTCTAAATATTAGATTTCATTAGGACCTGGTCACCCATTCGTAAGTTAAAAATGCCTCATTTTTTCTAATTTTTACAAATTAACCCGCCCCTCCCCAACTCCCCCAAAGGAGCCAATCCGGTCTTGTTATGTCAGTAACGTATCTAGGACTTGTGCTTGTTCTTCCCACCAAGTATCGTCACGATCTCTCTACTCTAAGCGTTTTCCAAGATTTCCGGTTTCCTCCTCCAACTCCCCCAATGTCACCAGATCCGGTCAGGACTTAAAATAAGAGCTCTGAGACACGAGGTCCTTCTAAATATCAAATTTCATTGGGATCCAATCGCCCGCTCGTAAGTTAAAAATACCTCATTTTTTCTGATTTTTCCAAATTACCAAATTAGATCCCCTCCCCAACTCCCCCAAAGAGAGCGGATACGGTCCGGTTATTTCAATCACGTATCTAAGACTTGTGATTATTCTCCCCACCAAGTTTCATCCTAACCTCTCCACTCTAAGCGTTTTCCAAGATTTCCGGTAGCCTCCTTCAACTCCCCCCCCAATGACACTGGATCCAGTCAGGATTTAAAATAATATTTCTGAGAAACGAGGTCCTTCTAAATATCAAATTTCATTGGGATCCAATCACCCGTTCTTAAGTTAAAAATACCTCATTTTTTCGAATTTTTCCGAATTAGGTCCTTCCCCCCACTCCCCCAAAGAGAACATATCCGGTCCGGTTATTGCATTCACGTATCTAGGACTTGTGCTTATTTTCCAACCACGTTTCATCACGATCTCTCCATTTTAAGTGTTTTCCAATATTTCCATTCTCCCCCCAACTCCCCCCAAATGTCAGCGGATCCGGTCAGGATTTAAAATGAGAGCTCTGGCACGATATCCTTCTAAATAACAAATTTCATTAAGTTCCGATCACCCATTCGTAAGTTAAAAACACCTCCTTTTTTTAATTTTTCCGATTTAACCGTCCCCCACTCTCCCCAGATGGTTGAATCTGGAAACGACTATTTCTAATTTAATCTGGTCTGGTCCCTGATATGCCTGCCAAATTTCATCGTCCTACCTTATCTGTAAGTGCCCAAACTAGCAAAACAGGGACCGACAGACCGACAGAAATCGCGATCGCTATATGTCACTTGGTAAATACCAAGTGCCACAAAAATCAGAATTTGGTATTCGAGATCAACTTTTCTAGAATTATTTCCAAGATATCTAAAAGAAACACAGAAGTTTGTTCTCCAGTTCTCAGAAAATGTTTTAATGTTCTGCAGGAGTTCTGAAAAAGTCTATCCGGCTAGGATAATTTAGTTTTAACATCATGTAGAACAAAGAGAAAAAAACAGAATCTCATATTTTTCTGGAAAACTTCTAGGAATTTTGAGAACATAATAAAAAGAGCTTGAGAACTCTTCTATCGTATTTCACGATCCCCGTCACCAAGAAAAATTTTGAGTTTGAATCTCCTATCACTTCGGAGCTACAAACTGCTGATCACGAGAAAAATACTGCTAGGGATGCTTGCGTATCAGAAGGTGCGAAAGCAGTATTTTTGTTCCGCAACAAAGCGATATATGTCGCGGCACATGCTATACATAAATAATTTGCAGTGGTATGGTCCACTGATCCATATCTCCCCCAACGTTTCATTAGCAGAAGACTCCTGTAAGGTGGTAATCTGGCCCTGAATATGACTATTGTGGGTAAATCAGATTTCAGAGTTATGGGTAGATCAGATTTTGCAGATCAGAAGAACGAGGGTTTATGCTCGATGACGTCTCTACTTGCGTCTTGACGGATCAAACAAATCAAGAAAAAAAAGCTACTGGTTGACCGGTGCCAAATTTACTCCTCGATAATTCATTAGCTGAAGAGCCGCTGTAAGGTCTCAACTTGGCCTTAACTATGAATTCTACGAGTGGATAGCAGATGCAAGAATTATAAGCTAAAATAATGGACAGCAAAAACGAAAAAAGAAGCATTTTATTCTAGTTTTATTAATGAGCAAAGCAGGTGTAGGGGAAGGAGGAGTTTTATGAAATTTTTCCTGAATAGCATTAACATCTGCCGCCTGGGTTAGTAATGCACGTGGAGTAACCCAGCAGCAATCAGCTGCAATAAATACACCTGGGGTCCCTTCAGACTTTGACAAGTTTTTGGGGAATTTAAACTTGTTTAGATAAAACAACTGTAGCCTATTTGACCCTATCTAAGAATATTGATTACGACGAAACATGTTATGATTGAAATTGTTCAGAAAAATTTTATTTCATCGCACAAGAAGCTCATACGAAAGTTGCATATGATTCTGGTAGTGCCCTTCCCCCCCCCCCCCGACAATTAAAAATACCTATTTTCATGATTCAAAATTAAGATTTTGCTAATGATTTTTTCTCCAAACTGCATCCTTTTTAGAGGCTTAGTGCCACTATCTACTAAGATTGGTACACGAAGGTAGCCTACCCCACTTGAAATTTAGGCTACTATGGAATTGCTAAAATTCCCTTCCCCACTCTAAACGGGCTACAGAATGATCAAAAGCGGGGTCGTAAATTATAACTCACTTTTATTCACAAGATTAAAACTTGACCGGAACTTAAACTTACTAAGAACTCATTGTGTACTAACTACAAAACTTGTAAACATAAGAGAAGTAAAGTCGCCTCTTTCGCGGGTCAGGGCAGACTAACCAATCAGGGAAAAGGGGAAATGAATGGGCAATTTTTAACCTCATTACCAATTTGCTAGCTTTGACCATCACGCTCTGGCATCCTGAACAATTTAATACAAACCGAGTTATTTTTACCATTAGATTAAGAAAAAAAAATCTTTGCCTTTAAAAAGTCTAGGTGAAAGCAATTTACATACAGGAGAAAAAAGGACATTTATCTGGTGAAAAAGTCTAAAATATAATATACAATAATCAAAAGTTCAAATCACTGTACTTCTGGTTTTAACCCCCCTCCCCACATCTTCCAGGGCAAGGGCCATAAATTATGTAAGTTGCTCACTGTTGACATACATAAGGTTTTTACGGAAGGGGTGGTCGTATACATTTTGGAGTGGGCTCATTCGATTGTAAAGATTTTTTAGTGACCTTTTTAAGAGTCAAAAGTGACCGGAGGGCAAACCCCTCTCCCCTACTCCCTCTTTTCCTCAAATAGATCTAACCAAAATTTCGAGATAGCCATTTTGTTCAAAATAATCGAAAAGGAAAATCACCATGCCTCAGGGGCTGACTACCCCCCCCCTCTCTCCCTAGCCCCTGGGGCACGTATTGTGTGTTATATAAGTTACCATTGTTTATATGTTCTGTGTTCATCTTATTCAAAGAAGTTCAAAAGTCCAAAAACTCCTGGGGCAGGTATTGTATATTACGGAAGTTGACCATTGTTTTATATATGAGGTTGATTATTGGGAGATGGGGCATGTTTGAAAAGGAGTCTTCAAAAAGGTTAAGGATTTAAAGGTAAAACCTTCATAAAATGTTGAGAGGGATTTAAAACAAAATCAAAACACACCATAAGAAGGAGGGTTGTCAAAAATGTACAATAGTAATATCTAAGGAATGGCTAAGGGTATTAAGTTGGAATTTTAAAACCATATTGAGAGGGAAGTAAAAATAAAGGAACAAACAGCCCCAAGGGAAGAATTGTAAAGTATACCATTTGTCCATTCTTAACATGCAGGATTTATCATTGAGAAACATAAACTGAATCAGTTAGGACACTAAGACACTGCTATTCCTCTTCCTCCTCCCTAACCACCACCAATAAAACCATATGCCATAAATATACATGGGATCGATAAGGATTAGACGACAAGTCCGAAAGACTCATTCAATTTTCATCTGATGGGCCAATGAAGCTTAGAAAATAAGGCCATTGAAACGTACTCCTTCAAGCATCTTACCCCCCCCCCACGCACACACACAGACTTACCGCCCTCCTCAATAATGCATCATTGTATTTTGAAGTAAACCCCTTCAGTTAAATAAAACACTAAAATAAACGCCAAAAATATTTTGGTGCAATAAGAAGGGAGATGTCACCCTGCAACACCATTGCAGTTATTACCCAAAATTGTCCACGAAAAAATCCAGACAGACAATTTGATCCCCGCTGAATATTTCCCCCTGGCAATTCCACTGTAACATTCTCTCCATACGCAAAACTGTGCATTCAAAGAGAAAGAAAGACAAAAAAGAATTCGTAGACGAACTCAGAGAAATTCTTCCAAACGAAAAATATTCGTATGTTTCCCAAATACAAATATTATCTATAAGCCATGGACGAATTGCAAGAATTACAGCCCTTTCCCTAGGGGCTGTGGGGGGTCAGATCATCCCCAGAGACATATTTATGGGATCTTTCAATCATGATAAACCAAATGGTTATCTCAAAATTTCCTTCGGATTTGTTTGGGGAAAAAGTATCTTCAGTTTTAGGTAAATTCCCTGTCGTTTTACTTGTTACTGTTGTTTATCCATGGTCATTCTTTGGCAAAATACATACAATTCCAAATATTTGTAGATGAAAGCTTGAAATCTTTGCCTAAGGATTCTGTGATTGTTTTTAGTTAGGGAGGGAGAGAGATGCATCAAAGGGTGCATTTTAAAACCGAAACGTCCTAATTCTTATCGATCCTTAGAGAATTATTCCTAAGCAAGGGGCGAGGATGGTAGATGTAGAAATTGATACATAATCCCTCTTGATTTCTAGGAATATTTCTAATCTATACTGTTATTATAAAAGAAAAGAGTAGCATTAAACCCCAAATATGAGCAAGAATTATTCGGTATATCAGAAGGGTTTATTTATCCCCAATCTCCTCTTCCTCACACCCAGCCTCCCGCTCATGGTCACAAACACTTTGGAGGCGCTCATTCGAACAAAAATTGAGAATTCTAGTCCTTTAAGTCGAAAGTGATTGGAGACCAACCAGCCCCTATCCTAGAACCGTTCTTGATATCTGGTCCTTTTTTATATCCAGAAAGCGATTACACATCCAGGATCTTTCTTTGGTAAAAAATGCACAATTCTAAACATTTGTAGATGAGAGGTTTAAACCTCTACAATAGGGTTCTCTTATTATTTTCTAGATAGGGGGGGGGGGGGGGTCAGATGCCTCAAAGGGCATATTTTAATGCCAAAAAATCCTAACTTTCATTGAGCCTTCATATAAATACCGAATTAGTTCTAAGGAAGGGGGTGGAGGAAGAAATTCATATATAATCCCTCTTGATTTCCAGGAATATTTCTCGACTACACTGTTAATGTGAAAGTAAACAGTAGCATTAAAACCCTAAAATAGGCAGAATGTATTCCGTAGAGGAGCCGGGCCACCCCTTCTTCATCCCCATTCTCCACCTCGTGGTCGCAGAAACTTGGGAGGATGCTCCTTCGATCGTAAATTAATAGTTCTAGTTCTTTTTATAAGTTGGAATAGGTTGTTAACCAACCATCCACTGTCCTAAAATTATTTTTGATATCTGATCCTTTTGTAACCCCTTAGGACATTTGAATGACCTTATTAGGTGCCTATTTTGCACCTTATCTGTGACTGCTCCATTTTGCGTGTGGGGGAATTTTCCAAGGGGGGATTATCTTGAAGTTCTTCAGGGTAAATTTTCCATGGGGGGGGGGGGATCAAATCCCATAAATAATTACTTCCGGATCACAGATAGTTTCCGGTTCATTGGCTAAGATTATTTATTGAAAGTCTTGAGTTCTTTAATATTGCCTAAATGTAACCTGAATTTTTAATGGAGGCGGCCCAAACTTCTTCTTCTTCCAATTAGAAACAAAATGTTAATAAATTTAGAATTAAATAAAAAAAAACAATTTTTGTTTTTAATTGAAACCAAGGAGCGACATTAAAACGTAAAACGAGCAGAAATTATCCTGTATTTGAAAGGGGCTGTCCCCTCCTCAACACCCCACAATTTATACTAAAGTTATTTATCGTTTTAAAAAGTAGAGCTGTGAGAAAGATTCGAGCATAAAGAGCGGGGCGTTAAGGAGGAGACAGCCCCTTTCATATACGTAATAATTTGTATTCGTATGACGCTCCTTACTTTCAGTTAAAAAAACGCGTTTTTTTCTATTTGATTTCTGAACATTTTTGAATCAAAGCAGTTTTGATTTTGGCTCATGAATAATTAAATTACAATGAACAAATAAATGAATAATTATGAACGAATGAATAATTAAACGAAATTTGCACATTAATTTTACTTTTTTTGGCTATATAGCTCAAAGTTTTGACCGGACGAGTTTGAGAAAAAAGGGACGGGGGAGGGAACCTATTTACCCTCCAATTTTTTTGGTTAGTAAAAAGCCCACTAGAACTTTTAATTTTATATACGAACGTTTTTATTAGTAATAAATATACGTAACTTACGGATTAGCTTACGTAACGAAATTGGTGTGTTTTTATTATGTATATGAGGGGTTTCGCCCCCTCGTCAATACTTCGCTCTTTACGCTAAATTCACATTCTGTTCAAATTCTTTAAGAATGACCCCTGAATCACAAAGGCCATTTAATTAGAATATATAGTTCTTTTGGAATTACTACAAAATACTATCGTAAAGAGCAAGGTATTGAGGAGGGGACGAACCCCCTCATTTAGGTAATAATTTATGTTTGTTTGAAGTTTTATTGTTGCTCCTTACTTTCAGTTAAAAAAAACTTGTTTTGTTTTTTATTTAATTTCTCATTCCTTTTTTGAATAATGCTGGAAAATCTAGTGCCCCCTTCATGGAAATTCACTTCCTCAATGGAAAGATCCTCCGACCTAACTCCCACCCCCGACCCCCATCAGAACCCTCTCTCCTGAAAACGTCTGTATGCTTCCAAATAACCAATACTAAATGTAAACAATGGGTAAAGTTCATAACTTGCAGCACTTCCCCTAGGGACTGTGGGGGATTAAGTCGTCCTCAAAGTCAGTTATTAGATTTTTTCGACTATACTGAACAAAATGGCTATCTCAAAGTTTTGACCCGGTGACTGGTAAAAAATGAGTGTATGAGGGGGCGTAGTCGCCCTTGAATTTTTTGGTCACTTAATTTCAGTTAGAAAGAGCCCTCTCGCGACATTTTAGGACAATTTCCGTTTTGTAGAGTTTCAGTTACTATTGAGCCGGGTCACTCCTTCCGTACAGTTCGTTACCACGAACTGTTTGATTATACACTTGCTTGGTCTATCATCCCTATATATACGATGTAGATATTTTTTCAAATACCAAACTGTCTTTCTATGACGAATAAGTGTAAGTTTCAATAGGGATACGTTCTTCAATTAGACAGTGAAACACAAACTAAAAACTAAACTTACATTTAGGCACTATTAAAGAACTTATGACTTTTAAGGAACCCTCTCAGCCAATGAACCAGAAACTATCTGTGACCCGGAAGTAATTATTTTATTCTGTATAAAAACAGTTTGTTTTAATTGTGATACTTTAGTTTATCAGCTGATGATGATCACTGAAGTATGTGGTCGAAATGCTCAGATCTTTTCGTATCTGTTTTCACTGAATAATATTTGCTGACTCTTCTACAGCTGGTTTTTACAATATAACAAAGATTTGCATCTGGAATATTAAAAATTAATAAGGGGAACATGAAGGGGCAGTGGATATTCAGGCAGGCAGCATCTGGAATGTTGACTCTTCTGGAATTTTCTTTTAATATCGTGTATTCTCCAAATAAATTGTCTATTTTCATTCTAATGCGCAAAAATTCTAATGATGTAAGTTGGACATGATTTTTTTTTATCTATGACATTTTTTTTCTTGTTTCAAATTCGATAAAACCTTAAATATCAAAAGCTAGTAAAGGCTTGAAGCTCAAGATCCTTTCCGCAATCCTTGTTTTTACTGTGGATTTTCTTTTTCTGTAAGTTTAAAACAGTTTGTGGTAACATATCGTAAATAAGAAGCAGCGTTGCAAAAAAGTAACCTTAACTCTAAAACAATAAATTTATATGATATCTGCTACTTTAAAAGGATTGGCTTTTATGCTGATTCCAAACATATAACATTTTATAATTTTAATTTAACTCATTGAAAGGTACGAGCCAGAGAAAATTTGCCTGATTTTCAAAGAAGTGGGTAAATATCCCCAAAAAGTGAAGTAATGTTAAAGAAAATCAAGTCATCAGATTCTGCATATCAATAAACTCTACTGTAGAGGTTTCAACCTCCTATCTACAAAAATTTGTAGTTTTGTATTTTTGCCAGAAAAAAGATCACAGTTGTGATTTTTTTTTTTTTTGCAGGGATAATTGTATTAATCCACTAGTCTTAGAAGACCAGACAAGGGCTCATTCAAACGGAAATTAAAAGTTCTAGTACCGTTTACGACTGACCAAAAAAGATTGGAGGACAACTATCCTACCCTCCTATACTTTTCTCCGAAGATATCCAATCAAAATTCTGAGATAGCCATTTGGTTTGGCATAGTTGAAGGACTATGCCTCTAGGGTTTGTTATTGTATACAGACACTTTTAAGGGGGACATTCCATGGGATGAATTTTATGTTGGGAGAAAAGTTTCTAGGGGGAATTTACGTTTAAAACTTTTTCACAAAGGGGGGAGGGGGATTTCCCCCAAGATTTGAAAAACAATCAGAAGTAAAATAAAAAAAAAAATTCAGCTCAAAGCAAGAAGGAACATTAAAACTTGAAATAAACAGAAATTATTCTCTATATGAGGGAGACTGCCTCTTTCTAAATCCTCGCTGGTTACACTGAAGTTTTCAAGTGCTTTAAAAAGTTTATTAATCCGATTCAATGGCCCTTGTGTTTCAGCAGTTGTTCTTTAAGAATTGATGAGAAGTCTGACAAAGCTTGAAAAAAAGTCAACCTTTTTCATAAAGAGCATGACATTGAGGAGGGGGCAGCCCCTCTAACAAATTATAAATTTAATGTTGCTCATTACTACTGAACAAACAACTTTTTTTTGGCTTACTCGCTTCTATAACTAAAGTTTATGAGAGATCAGTGTCTATTTGAAGGAGAAGTATTTGAAGGAGAAGGTCATTTACAAAAAAAAAAATCAAAATCTAGCTGGGGTAAAAATAGAGGAGACCCCCCCCCCCCTAAGGAAGTAGTAGAGGTTACAACTTCAAGAGCCTTCCCTCATAATTTAGGCTCTAGATCCATTTAGGTAACATTATTGACAAATTGAAATTAGTCAACTAATTTCCAAGATTAAGAATTTTACAGAATTTTTTGCCCAAAGATTAAGCAAAAAAAATTGGCAAAAATTTTTGCCTAAAGATTAAGCAAAGATTGGGCAAAAAAGAATTTTTGCCCAAGATTAAGAATTTCTGTCATCTAGAATTTTACTCAAACATAAAGATATATTGAAGAGAACGTCTGAAATGGTAAAAGCAAAAAATAGAGGCATTTTAATAGCTTACAAACAGCTTCCTTAAGTTAATAAGAACTTGGGCAAACAGGGCAGGTACTATCATGCAAAATTAAGTAATGGCAATATAACCCTCATAATTTTTACATTCTACCTTGCTGCTTAAGATTATTTTGAGCTCAGTACTTTTCCTATTTAATTAGATAAAAGTACCATTTAGAGACTTAAGAGAATGTAGGAAAGTTGTTGAGCAAGATGAATAAAATCATTAGGAGCATACCATTTGAAGATGGGTACTACAACCACAACAATAATTTTATCTGATTGACAAATACATCACAGGCACAAGTGTTATCACTTTGCGCGGTTTTGTGTTCTTTAGCCGCAAGCCTGTTTTCTTGCTGTTCTTGTAATTCCTCGGCATGCTTTCTTTTCTTACTTTCTCTATCAGCTGCAAGTTTTTTGGCATAGACTCTTTCAGCAGCTTCCTTGGCTGTTGCCATTGTAGGTTCTTCAGTCATTTTACAATTAAACATTTCTCCATCCACGATCTTCTTATAATTAAAAATTGGTCTTTGAACGATTTTCTTAAATACTTTTAATGACGTCATTGTCATAACAAACATGACGACAACTAACTTAATGACGACATGATGACATGACGTCACTCAACAGACCCACAGACAAACAACTTATTTATATATATATATATATATATATATATATATATATATATATATATAAAATATAGTATATTACAGATTTTTATCCTATTTAGTTTCTTTTATAAGAACCACTGTCCTAGGTTATTAGCTTAAAAGAAAATCTGATAATTATAGGTGTATTGCTTCTTCTAAAATTAACATTATGTTTACATTTGATTCCCAAGCAACACTGTTTCTAAATATAATGTTTTTTTTGTTTTTTCTTTACAAACACAATTGTATCTTAGCCTCTTCTCCTTAATAAGGTCAGCTACATCCATAGACAATATACAGATCTTTGCTGATTGTATTGGTTTGAATTATTTTTCCTTATTTCTTGTTAGTAGTTGGCTCATAGGAAAAAATATTGCCAACGCCCCCCAAAAAAATGCACTAATGCAACACTGTTTCTAAACATGATTTTTTTTTTTTACAAAGATAATTGTGTCTAAGCCTCTTCCCCTTAATAAGGTCAGCTACATTCATAGACAATATACAAATCTTTGCTGATTGTGTTGGTTTGCACTAGGCTATTTTTCCTTATTTCTTATTAATAGTTGGCTCATATCACAATTATTGCCAAACTGAAAAAATTACTGACATTTTGTACTGATTCCATCATGGGGGGGGGGGGGTAAAAACTGGGATAAAGTTGTCATTGTAACCACAATTATATATAGATACATAGTCACATGAGGAATCAAATAATGTAACTCTTTTGCTGCAGCAGTGCTTTTTTGTCAGAGGCCATGGACATGAGTATTAAAAAAAACTAGCCCTTGCCTTAAAATTTTGCAAAAATGTTACTTGTCTTCTAGAATGTAGAGTAAAAAAGACAGTATCCAAAAAAATATTTAAAATTAAAACCCTCACACCTTGTTGCACAAGATGAACTGAAGAGACTTGTACATATAAATGAATAACTAAAAATATAAGCTATACATCAATATGGTTATTATTAAAATTATTTAAGATAAAACATTTGAAATTACTAGTTTATTGAAACTAGTATGTTTGAATAAAGTTTCCTCCTTGTCCCTTGCAAGTAAAACAAGAGGTGACACAAAGAAGCTGCAAGTTTCCTGTTGTGCTCAATGTGAGCACCAGTATTTTTCTCTGAATGTGCTGTCCCTTACTTTCAGTTTGGTTTTCAGTTTGGTCACTAAGTTTGGAGAAAACTTATTTGAGGTTTTCTTTCTCTGATTTTTTAGAATTTTCTGAATAAATATTATTTTGATATCATATCATGCATGAAGGAAGCTGAGAGGGTGGCTGTTCCCAAAGAACGTGTTAAATTTAATACGCGGAAGCCTGAATGGTCATGGGATCTGGGTCTAAAATCAGTGAAAAATAAAGCCAAATTTTGGCTATGTATTTGGGTTTCCTGTGAACGACCACGTAGCGGTGTAGTATTTCAGCTTAAACAGAAAACTAAATTAGAGTATAAAAAGTATTTATGGTCTGCAAAATCTAAAATTTGCAAATTCCCACCAAGTAATTTAGATTGGAAAAATGTGGTAAATTCAAATAAAATTGATGATTCTTTGTCAACAAGTAGCCCAATTAGTCCTGCTGCTTGGTGCAAATATTATGACCAGATTTTCAACACTATAAACCATTTTGTTCATGCTACTTTTATGAGGTTTCTTATTTCTGCACTTCCTATGTCACTCTGCCAGAACCAGATCCTCCCAATTAATTTAGTTTTGGTGGCACAAGCTATAAAGAAGCTTAAGTCTAGCTCTATTGATTGTGATGGTATAAGTGCCAAACACCTAAATGTTGATTGTCCAGCTCTAGTCCAACATTTACAACTTCTGTTTCAAATGTGCTTATGCACCTCACAGATGTGCAAGCTCACAGAGCTTGCTGGCAAAATACCCCAGTCTACTTATAAGTATCTGCCCACCCACAGAGGCCTTACTTGTTTGCTTTAGTTTCTTGTTTTTTCTGTTTTGTGAAGTGTTTGTTTTGTTTCTTTTATTGATACTCCACTTTGATTTTTTTGTAGCAGGTCAAAAATAAATTATTAGATTATTATTATTATTACTGGAACAGCCCCTCTAAAGCCACTATCCAGTCCCAAATCATAGATACATTCAAGACAAGAGTTGATCAGGTGGTGTAATAGAGGTTGCACCAACAGGTGTTGTAACACCTGTTGTTACACCAACAGATGTAACAGGTGTTGCACCAGGGCTGGTGCAAAGTGCAGGCTAACTTGGGATGCAAAACCATAGTCATGTCACACCACCAGCAAGATGTTCCACAAGAGGCTCATCACCATATGGGTGAGGTGATGCCATTTTAACCTATAGGTTAATGAGGGCTAAAATACTCCCAGGATTATTCCTCACTGTTGGTCCTAGCTCAAGAGCTAGAGGTCATCAGTTGAAACTTGTTAAGCAGCCTACCCTATCCAGAGTCTACAATCAATTCTTTCCCTCAATAATCATCAACAGTTAGAATACCTTCTCTGAAAAAAAAATAACTGCTGAATTTATGGATATCTTCAAATGAAGACTGGATGCTGAGAGGCCTCTAGAGAGTGTAAACTCACTGGGAAGCTATTGATCACCATAACGCACCTGTTCACTAAAGAATCCTGAATACAACTCAAATTGTCAACTCTGGAGCTCTACAAGGAGAAATCCTTAAATTGCTCTAAGCTACAATACAAGGTAGCCAAGTATCCTTTCAGTATTTCAGTTTTATTCATATACTCTGCTAACATAAAGTT
Source organism: Artemia franciscana (assembly GCF_032884065.1). Taxonomy (NCBI): domain Eukaryota; kingdom Metazoa; phylum Arthropoda; class Branchiopoda; order Anostraca; family Artemiidae; genus Artemia; species Artemia franciscana. The sequence goes on from NC_088875.1 coordinate 46,590,038, forward strand.
GATTTTCTTCTGATAGTAAAAATTAATTTTTATTGCTTGATATTTATTATATAAATCACAAGTATTCAATATATTTTTTCTTTTCAATTGCTTGTCAAAACACAGACCACATTTTTATTTTAGGCCTATGCTGAAAAGTTATTGGTAAAAATTTCACCCAGAATGCAGGGCTACTACCTCCTACATTGCATCATACAGTAGCAAAATGGGAGTGATCCAAAAACATATCTCTATTTTTCTGGAATGCTAAAGAAGAGATCTTTTAGAAGCTTTCATAGAATCCTCAGAACAGGTCAGTTTTCTATAGTATATCTTTGCCTTTATGATAATATATTACTAATTTTTGAGATTTAATTGTCATTGTCACTTTAACTTGATTATGGATAATTGATTCTAACAGCCTACCCTATCCAGAGACTGCACTCAATTCTTTTCCTCAAGAATCATAATCATGTGGAATAAACTCAATGAAGAAACTGTTACTGCTGAATCTATGGATATCTTCAAATGAAGACTGGATGCTGAGTGGTCCTCTAGAGAATATGAACTCAATTGGGAAGCTACTGATCACCATAGTGCACCTGGTCACTAAAGAATCCTGAATACAACTAAAAATGCCAACTCTGGAGCTCCACAAGGAGAAATCCTTAGATTGCTCAAGGCTACAATTTAAGGTAATATCCTTTCAGTAATTCCATTTTACTCGCATAGCCTATTAACAGAAAGTTGATTTCCTTCTGATTCTAAAATCTAATTTTTAAAACTTGATATTTATTCTATAAATCACAAATATTAAACATAATTTTTCTTTTCTATTGCTTGTCAAAACAGAGACCACATTTTCAATTTAGGCTGGAAAATTATTGGTGGAAATTTAATTAAGAATGCAGGGCTCTTGTTACTACCCCAACATTGCATCATGCCATAGTAAAATGGGGGCAGTCCAGAAACCTATCTATATTCTTCTGAAATGCCAAAGAAGAGTTCTTTTACAGGCTTTTATAGAATCCTCAGAACAAGTCAGATTTCTTCAGTATATCTTTGCCTTTATGATAATACCTGACTCATTTTCAGATTTCATTGTCACTTCAACTTCATTTGGGATAATTGATTCCAACTTTGTCCCCCCCCCCCAGGGATTTGACAAAATTACACCACTGTTTGAGAAAAGCCTAGGCTGTTGGAGAGTTTCTGATCTCATAACTGCTTTTAGGGCTGATCTGTAGTTATGTACAGTTTAGACACTCTGAAAATTGACCATTGATCTATTTAAGCTACTCCTATAGCACTCTATATACTAAGAGGCTAGAACTCAACATTTTTTAAACCATATTTTAAATTTTAATCACTATGAGCTGTTTTAAGCCCCTTTAAAAAGTTAAATGGAATTTACTTAGAAAGCAGTTGTTGAATCAGATGATACAGGCTATTCACTTTTTCCCTAGCTAATTTAGGCTATGTGAATAGGCCTATGCATAAATTTGACATTCTTTGGTTAACAGAGAGGTCCCCCTGGTCTAAGGGTATTCTTTCCTTAAAAACTTTCAGCATTTATTTGAAAAGATATTAGATTGTTTAAACTAATTGAAATAAGTAGATAACTTACAATAGAACTAGTCAAAAAGGGTGACAAATCACACCTCTCTTCTACTTCTTCTTCGATTTGAAATGAAAGATATTACGACGTTTCTCAAGTACAACAAAATTTCAACTAAGGGCACGTTTTTGCCGTCCAGAAAAATGTTTGGCTTGTGTTGTAAACTCATAAGACTGCTGACTCTTTTCAGGGCCTCATTTTTCATAGGCATAATTCAAATATTAAACTGTTTTCCAAATCAAGTTCTCTTGACACAAGGACCTACGGTTTTAAGATTTAAGCCGTACAGAAAAAAACAACTTTCTATTCTTTTCAGACCCCATTTTCTGCCAAACTATTGTTTTGCATGGCATTGGGTCCCTTTGCTCGTCAATTTGTGGATGTCATATTCAGAATGTTCGTATTTTCTTGAAACACTTTTTGTTTTTTGACTGGCCTGGGTTTATTGTCTCTTTGATCTTGCAGCTTTATTTATTATTCTACATTGGGGTCCTCTTAACAGGTCAACAAGAAATATATAAGTTTCGGCCCAACCAAAAAAAGGCGAGTGCTTTTTGGAGGCTTGCATCCCCCAGACAATCCATTTTTTTCTACATTGGAATCTTCTCGAACCAAGGACTTCCGGCTGTTCGTTTCAAACTGATTAAAGAAAAACAGTTTTAAAGAGTCCCTAACATTACTTACTTTCCAACTAGATAGGTGTCTCTCTTGGTTCTAGAAATGATCTTTGAGGAGCCTCAGCTGATCAGGCACCCAAGATCAAATGTGCTCTTTTATATTTTATGGTACACACTTTCCAATTTTCATAATTTATGGCCCTTGCCCCATAGGCTGTAGAAGCCAAGTCATCTTGAAGATATATTAATTGGATCCAGGTATACTAATTGAATCTTTTGGTTACTTTGAGAAGCTTGGTATCTGAAAATTCTGGTTGGATGTCCTGAGAGAGGTACTGGTAGCACACAATAATGCAGGAAGGGGCTAGTTACCCTCTTATTCCTTTAATCCTAAAAGAGGTCACAAAATGTTTCAATTTTGTAATTACCTTTTAATACTAAGCGGTCAGAGAAGGAAAAACAATGAATGTACATAGCTTTTAACTTAGACAACGCTACAGAGTTGACTCTGATAGGTAAAATTGATTTAAATTTCAAATAAATTATTCCATTAAATGCAAAACAATACCTCCCTATACAGAATAAGAGATAAGATTTATTTTAACAAAGTGGCTATCACAGGCCCAAAAGGGCCGAATTCGAAATTTAGTGTCATTACAAAATCATAAAATTACAATCAATGAAAAGTCAAACGGTGAACACTCGTAAAATTAAAACAGGAAAAACAAATTAAAAAAAAAAGTCTAGCTAGCAAGAATTACAAAGTTCACAATTACAAAATAGAAAAATAGACACTAAAACTAAAAGATAAAAGTGAAGTGAGAAGGGGGGGGGGGATTATTGATTTAAAATTTCAATTATGCAAGGGATGGAAGTTCTTTTGTATTTTTCACTGAAAACTCTTATTGGGGCTAGAAGGGTGATTTTTCTTGAAACGGAACGTGAGGGTGAGTTTTTTTGTGGGTGAGAAGTTAAATGTTCCCTAGGGAAAAGAGAAATAGCACGAGGGTTATGCAAGGCATTGTGTGGAAAACGCAAGGAAATTTGTACTCTTTTTTCTTTAAGGGTAACTAGATTTGCTCTCAAAAGAAGGGAAAGGTAAGGCACTTTACCCTTACTGAAGATAATTCTTAGACACTTTTTTCAACTTCCTCTATTCTGTTCGAGAATTTATTAGAGATGCCAGGATGCCAAACAGGACAGGCATATTTGAGGGTAGGAGGTACAAAAAAGGGAAAAATCCTCAAACAATGCGATTTAGGACATAAAATTTATTAACAAGTTTGAGGAGAGAAAATGCAGTATTTGTACGTTTTAAAAAACCATTAACGTGGCAAATCCATTGTAAGTGGCTGGAGATGGTAACACCCATTAAATTCATAGTATTAACAGACATTTCAGGAGGAATTGGAACGGAGAAAGAAGAGGGAGTTTTAATAAAAATTATTGTTAAAACTGTTGACTTTAAAGGATTGACTTTCATATCACTAGCAACAGCTTCATCTGATATTGATAGTGTGTGGTAGAAGTAGAGTGCAGATTTCCGAATTGCCTTTGGTCAACATTTGGGACTATTTTTAATTTCAACCAATCAGCTAAAACGCTTTCCTATAACTTGGAAAAAATCGGAGTAAGAGTAATGGGCCGGACACCAGCAAAATCTTGTTTGCTAATTTTTGTTTTACGGGACTAATAAAACCTAATTTTCAACAGTCAGGGGACTTATCAGTAGAGGTAATTTCATTAAAAAGTACGGAAAAAGTTTCTGAAGGAATGTCTGCAAAGGCTTTAATTAGTGTAATTGGGATGTCTAGTGGACAGGTGCTGCACTTTTTAATATTTTTAATTTTTGCCTCAATATCTGAGGGCAAAATGATATTGGGAGAGCGTAGATTATGTAGCAGTATTAAGAAAGAGGGGAGGGAAGCTCTGGACTATTGAGGAAAGTAAATTATTCAGATCATTGGCTGTAACAAGGGGCTCTTCTTGTAAATGGAAATCTATATTATTATGTGTTTTCCCACATTTTTTAAATACTTTTGTACCACTGTTTTGGCTTAGTAGAAAAAAAATCCTTGACTTTAAATTTGTAATACGCAGAAGTCGATTTACGTATTTCTACTGATTTTATGTTTACTGAATGAATTAGCTTCAGATGTCTTACCTTTCTGAAAAAGATTAATTTTCAGCCTAATTAGCTTTTTTAACTGAGTAGTAATGTAACGTTTGTCTTTAGAACACGAATTCACTTTTTTTCTCAGGGAAGGATTCTAAGTATTTGGTTTTAATTAGATTTGGGAAGTAAGACACTTTAATATTAACGTCATTCTTCCCTTTAAGAACTGCCTAGTTTTTATTAGTAATCCGAGATCCAAACTCGAAAAGGGCTTCATTGGAAATTGGGCGACAAGAGAATTGGGTAACAGAAAATGTATGATTAAAGCTGGTAAGACGTTTCATTAATAAACAAAAATGGTAGCTTCCTCCTAAAGGGGCAAAGGACCAAGTGAGCTATAGAAAGTTTACATACTCGTGCAAATCAGATCAAGATTAGTATATCCTTTGGTTGTTGGTATTTTTATTATGTGCTTTAAATTAAGGGAACTGAATTTTATCTGTTTTATCTGTTTTAACAAAGGGAATTTAACTTTAGGTGACTAGCATCAGCCACTGGGAAAATACCGGTGTTTGGGAATTTGCAGAGGACAAAGTCGGCACTATAATGTAGTTGCTGGAGGAACCGCTGTCTTTGTGCAGCGCTTTGATTTGGGGAATGACAAACGCAGCAAAACACAATCAAATTAGAAGGGCGAGGTAAACCTTTGGGTCTCACACTTACCCAAAGGATTTCATCATAATCTGAAATGAATTAATTTAGGGAAGAGATAGTAACCTATAAATAATAATATTCCGCCTCCCTTTTTACCTAGTGGGTAGCCATGAGGACGAGGTTTATGAATTGGGAGTAGATATTGGTTTTTTAAAAGGTCAAGGTTCTCTGTCTGGACCTCTGTTACAGCAATTACACCAATTTTGTGTAATTGAGAGAGGGCCTCTAGTTCGGTCAGTTTGTCGTAATTCAGGCTTTCAGCGTTCCTAACAAGGAACTTGGGAAAAGTAAAACGGTTACTGAAGCAAGCAGTTGTTTGTTTGCTAATTGTAGGAGCCAGAAGGGTGTAAGAGGAGTGTTGGTCTAGGGATGGAGAGCACTCTTTTTGAATGGGGATATTATTAGCTTGGCTGGGAATCGCAGTGGAATGGAGATGATTTGTTAAACGGCTGTTACCTGGTAATTGCCATGATGGGAATGATGATACAGGTCCGTCAAGAAATTGCTGGATTGCGGTAGAGTAGGGAGGATGTAGGGAAGCATACTGTAAGGGGGAGGAAATAGGATTTCTGTATGCAGGCAAGGGGAGAAGTTAACAAAGGGTAAGGGAGGGGAGTTCGTAATCGGGAAAGGTTTATTAATTGTTGAGCTGTGTTGCGTGCGCGACATTGCGCGACAGCTGAGTGTGCTACATTTCGATGAGAGACTTTTGCTTGGGTGTGGTGCCCTGAAAAAGGACGGCGGAAGGAGATGAGTGACTCTTACAATGTTTATCTTTGGACAAGGACACTGGAACATGGCCCAAGGTAAGGAACTTAACCTCGGCTACTGGTGATGCATGAGCAAAACTACAACATTTGTCGTTGAAAATGTCATTCCTGATCAATCAAGTCCGTTGGTAGTTTTTATTAACCCAAAGACAATTATAAGGGTCTCTCGAAAACAGGCCTAGCCGTTCACGGCATGTTAGTAAACAGGTTTCTTGCGGCCATGCCAATTTCATTAAAAAAGACACAGATATCGAATCCGGGCACGTCTTAGACCTGACGTCACAAAACTTGTTTTTCTTAATAGGCTAATAGGAAGGTGATGACATGCCGGTTCTAAACCAAAAAGGACGCTTTTGAAAAGTGGTGCGCTTAGGCACTACGTCAAAAAACTGGTTTTTGTTCCATAAGCTAATATGAACCAATTGCAAATGTATTTTCGCTTAATAATTATGGGTCCGCTGGAATTCAGTGGTACAATAAATACTTTGATCAAAAGATGGCAGTTGAGAGATAAATTAATGTCTAAAAAAGGGATGTCTTTTAAATTTAGGATTTATGAATGACTTCTTCTGAGGTGTAGGATCTACAAAAATAAATGTAGATATTTTATTTAAAAATATATTTGTTCATTTATGTATAAATTATATTTTTGGAGGATATTGTACAGAAAATTTAGTTAAACTTTGTAGATGGTTTTCGTTCAAATAGGATTTTTTTTTATTTTTGCTTGTTTTATATCTAGTGGGACTATTATTTAAACGGATTTATATGGCCATATTCCTTGGAAAAGGGCAATTCTATCCTATCTGGAATTATTGTTTTATCCTCATATCCTTTCACTCTATTCGGTAAACTTTAATTCACCTAGCCTTTGTCTCATACCTATCTAGTACTCGTTGGCATTGAAAAAAAAAAAAATTAAAAGAAGCATTGAATCGATAAACTTTATTAGAAACAAGAGACTGTTTTATAAAATACACAGTCTTTTCTTCTTTTACTCACAGATTAAATTTTCTGATCTGGTACAGAGAATACTTCCGTTATCTTTGGTCCTTGGATTCGTTGCAGCTGCAAACATTTTGTAGCCTTAAAGAAAATGAAAGATTTATAGTCCTATAATATCAACACTAACGGACATTTAACAAATTATCGTAAAGCCTCGAGGGTCATACTTCGGCCAAAAAATTTCACTTGAAATCCAACCCTATTCTGTAGTTTTGATAAAAAGATAAAAAATCGAAATAATAAACAAAGCAAAAGATACAACCAAGTATAGGACACTTAATTCATGAAATGACTTATGTAATAATAATAATACAGGCCAGAAATAATTTAGAAACCCTCTAGGAAGCTTAAAAGCTGGTTTCATAAAATGAAAGATATATTTTCAATTACAATTTAGTCATTTGATTTGTTAGATGAAGACTCAAATTTATGAGTTTCAAAAATGATTTAGATCATATTTAATGATGCTCTGTCTGTAGTGACTTGTCAAAATTCCAAAAGAAGATTTCTTATAAAAAAATCTAAAACAGTTAATTTGCAAAAATTATTATTACATTTATTATTACAGATATCTTGACTAAAATGAGAAGCAAGAAGGGTTTTATTTTTTGAGATTATATACCCTTCTGCTCTCCAAATGGCACTTGAGATATTATTTTTCTTGAAAGAATACAAACCTGTGGATGTTGATCAGGCATGAAAAACGGCACTTAATGTGTAAAAACACTAAGCCATGCATTAATGTAATGGATATTAAATGAAGGTTTTTTTTTTCTGAAAGTAAGGAACACCATTAAAACTTGAAATGAACAGAAATTATTGTTTATGAAGGGGTTATTCTCCTTTTCCGTACCTTGCTCTTTACGTTAAAGCTTTTAAGTGCTTTAAAAAAAAACTTCTTTTCTAATTAAGCGACCCGTGTTTCAGTAGTTGTTCTTAAAAAATTGTGACAGTCAAATTAGCGTACATAGCAACGTATTGAGGGGGGGCGGCAGCCCCTTCATATACAAAATAAATTATGTTCATTTGTTTTAAAGATCTTTACTTATAGTTAAAAAAAATCGTATTTTTTAATTCTTTTAAATCGCCCCAGGTAGAAATTCCTACAGAATTTTCCCCCAGAAATTTCACTCTCCATGAAAAATTCTACCACAGAAACTCGCCCCAATCACAAAATATCACGCTCCGAAAGTGTCTATGCTTCCCAAAAACAAATTATATACGTAGATCTTACAAATTTCATAGCTTAAAGATGTCGGAAAGGCCTTAAATACAATACGTAGTTAAGATACAGATTGTATATTCTTCCCTGCAAAGATACTTAGGGATATGCAACCGTTTTTTACGCGTTTCTTTAAGTGATTATAACGGTAAAACCTATTTGTTTTAGAATGTCAAGATGGAGTTCATTCCATCAAAATCTTAAAATTTAGTCATTTTTAAATAACAAATTTGTAATTTTTTGTACTTTTTATTCCTACAAAACAATAATTGTAACGGATATTAACTGAAGAAGTCTTTTTTGGAAAGTAAGGAGCAAAATTAAAATTCAAAACAAGCAGAAACTGTTTATGAAGGAGTCGCTTCCCTCCACAATGCCTTGCTCTTTACGCTAAAGCTTTAAGGACTTTACGAAATGCTTCCTTTTCTATTCAAACGACCAATGTTTATGCAGCTGTTCTTAAGAAATTTGGACAGTCAAACTTCAGCGTAAATAACAGTATTGAGGAGGGGGATATTCCCTTCATATACAAAAGTAAATCCTGTTCATTTGAGTTTTAATGATCTTTACTTTCAGTTAAAAAATCTGTTTTTTTTTTTATTCTGATCATTTTTAAATAACGCCCGTAGATTTGGTTCACTCTTCTTAAATATTTCCTTCTCACAGGAAACTCATGCGTAGGAATTTCTACCATGTAAACTAATTCCCGTAAAACCCCCTCCAGACAGTAAGAAACTCGCCCCCGTAAATTTTCTTGCGGTCGATTCAGCTTGAAAAATGCTCCTTAGCATGCTGTCATTTGAAAATACTAATTTCCAATAATTTCCTCAATAGCTTCTGAAATCCTCTCTTTCCGTAAAATGGTTTTTCTAGAAATCCAAAATGAAAATAGCCTCAGAATAATTTTTCCTGAACGATCTTCAGTAAAAATCTGACTTTGGAAAGAGATTATGACAATTAAAAATAATTTCGAACAGTAATTCTATCAGATCGCCCCATGTAGAATTTTCCATAGAAAACCCCCTCCCCCAGAAATTTCCCTCTCCATTAAAAATTCTACCAAAGAAACCCACCCTAGGCACAAAATTCCCCCTCTCAAAAAGTGTCTGTATACTCCTCTATAACAAATACTATGCGTACAGATTGAATACATTTCATAGCTTACAGGCGTCTCCCTGTGGCTTGGGGGGGTTATTTTTACTCCTCACAGTAGTTATTACCGCTCTCTCAAAATTTTGATCAGATAACTTTAGAAAACAAAGGACTAGTAAAATGTTTTATTATTTCAAATCGTATTTTGTTGATAAACAATAGGTTTGTTAGGAAAGGCCTTGAATATAATGCACACTTACGATATAAATTGTTTATTCTTCCCAACAAAGATGCTTAAAGATATGCAACCGTTTTTTTAGCTGTTTCTTCGAGTGATCATAATGGTAATATTTGTTTTAGGATGTCAAGATAGAGCTCATTCCAGCAAAATATTAAGATTTAATCATTTTTAGATAACAAAATGTAATATCAAATTTGTCATTTTTTGCACTTTATACTCCCACAAAAAAGAGAATTTGGATTAAAATTTTAAACATTAAGGTCAAAACTGTTATCGAGGGTATTTTGATATATACAATTAGTTTAAAAATATCTAAAGCTTATACAGAGCATTTAAGTTTCAGGGCACATTTGTGGTTCAGTTGAACATTCATTTCCAAAATATATGTAATCCATTATCAAGAAAGAGCGACACAGCCCAATAGCAATGGAAATTTAAAAACGGAATTTATTCGTCAAAAGCTACGGGTGTGAGGAAATTTCTCAGCTTTCTTTCCCTTTCTCAGCCTTCGCTCTTTAAAGCCTAGGAACGACGCATCAACGGATGATAGATGGAATTATCTATCAACAAAACAAAGAATGAACTATGCGTTTTTTGGAACACGTATTTCGGAACATTTACTTTGACAGCCATCATTTTTTTTTTTTTTTTAGAGAGAGAGAAAGATGGTTTTATTAATATAATTAAACAAAACAAGCAAATGGCCCGAAGCAAAGCAATTATCTTATGAGCAATAGGTTAGTTCAATAGAGAATGTATAGCATTGGCTATTTCAATTGAATGCTACAAGTTTTTTGTTAGATCTAAGTTTTATTTAAATACTGGGCATATACACAATATATTCTCTTTTTAATTCCCACTGTGTCGAGAATTCAAACTCAAAAATATGGGCAGAATTTCTTTGTTTCAACCCATGATTTGTAATCTGACTTTGTTACTGAATATTGAAAAAGTATTTATATTTAAAAAAACACTTATTGATGGCAGCTTTTACGAAGCATTAAACCAACTTATTTCATTGAACGAATTTACTGTTGTTAAGATGAAAAATATCCCAATTTTGTGCATATAGCTACCTAATTTGATTGTCCCGTTTGAAGGTTTATCTTTAACCTAATGATTCGAAACTAGAATAGAGATTTACACATAATACAAAGGCAAAAAACACCACAGCTTCTTTAACTTACCTTAGGCTGCAGCTAAGCAAAAGACATCATTAAAAATATGCAACTTATAAAATTTCAGAGAATAGTTTGACACTACAATCCTTCAAAACCTTCAGCCATGATTATGCATTATTTCTTCATTCGTTCTGTCCATTAATCTTCTAGGATCTTTTCGAATCCCAATTTCCTGAAAATAATGTCATTAATTAATTAATTGCTTAATATTAAAAAACACTTTCCCAGAATCAAATTTTCTGGCGACTTGGCATCCACAAATCTTGATTAGCGGTTTAATATTATTCTGATTCTATATTTGGGCTTACATTTAGTATTTTCTCTGCTGCTTACATGAAAACTATTTGAATAATTAAGTTCATTTGAGCCCATGTGAAAAGACTTTCAAGAAAAAATGATTATAATGAAAGTAGAGCGAAAAAAATCAGATGAACAGATCAAATTGCTCCTTAGCCCATGCAAAAAATCTATAAATAGCTCAAACAAGTTAACCACTGAAGTTTTCATATACTTGTACTTAGGCAAAGACAGAACTTAAAAGGAAACCCAAACCCTCTCCCCCAAAATATACATTTTATTTTGCAAAAAGTTTCACAACAAAGACAACAAAGACTAAACCGTAAAATTATAATCTAAGTGTTCTCTTTATTGTTTTTTTTCGACTAAGATATATTTTTGCTTAAGGGTATATAGACAGAAATTATCATAAAGAAGACTATCGTTTCTATTCCTTTTAAAGTAAAATACAAATAATTTGAAATTTAGGGAAGTATAATCTAGGAGAAGCAGTAAGGACTGTCACATTCTGAGATGATATGTCAGAGTAAAATTAAACACTAACGAATTAACAAAATAAAATGTTTTTTTTCTTATAGTCATTTCTTATTATCTTTCTACCGAAGTTCCTTCATCAAAATGTTTAAATACTGTTTCATATATTTCCCTAATATTATACTGATCTGTCTGAGGAGAAGGGGGGGGGGGGCAAAAGTACACTGATGTGCCATTGACAGAGAAAGGTAGCGTAACTCAATAACCTTTTTGTAGCCGCTTATCTCTTCTGTAAAATTGGGATTAATCGACTAATCTTTGCTTCACGTTTTCCTACGAAAAAAATTATAACACTATAAGAGTGTGGTTGACTCAACCTGAACCAAAGTGCTATATCTGATTTAATCTTTAAGTACAAAAGAAATCAAACTTAAAGTTTTTTTTTCTTCCCCGGTTCCATCTTAGGTCTAATCAGCCAGTTTCCTTGGCGGTTCCTTGGATCCTAGGCAGTTTCCTTTGGTCTCTTCTAATTGTTATTTACGGTTTTATTTGAGTTGTTATGACATTATCAAGGTTAGATCCCTGCTTAAAGCTTCCCCAAACATAGTGTTTGAAATTATTTTTTTTTTTCAAATGAAAGCATGAACTAGTCTGATGAAATTTTAAGAGGATAGAATTGTCCATGGGGAATTCTACGGGGGGAGGTTGTAGTTTACATTAGAGAACTTTTCAAGGACAAGTTTCCCATGAACAAAGTGAATTTTTCATGAAGGGAAAATCAGATTTACCAGAATTATTTAAAAAATAATCAGAAACTCAATAATAGTTTTTTCGACTGAAAGTAAGGAGCATCCCTAAACTGAAAATAGTGGGAAATTAGGCCATATATGAGGGAGTTCATTAGAATAAAAAGCTCTTTCAAAAGGACTAAAAGCACTAGCATAAATAGAAAGGTATCTAGGAGCAATATAAAGAACAAAGTATGACCCCCCCCCCCTTATATGCGGTATAGTTCCTGTTCGTTTTTACTTTTAATGCTGCTCCTGATTTTTAATTTTTTTTTTTTTTTTATTTACACAAAAAGGAATTGACAGTTCATAGACTAAAAATAGGCACGAACTACAGATTGAATATTTGAATATGGCCATGTATTGTACTTTTTCGACGACCAACTTTCAGAAGTATGGTCAATTATGTGAACAATTTATAGAGCCTTAGCTGGAATAATCATTTTCTCTTACAGCTAGGATTGAAGCTGAATGAGTTCCGTACCTATTTCGTATATTTTGCTCAGAAAAATTCATATTTATAAAAAGCCTCAAAGCTAACATTAAATCTGTTTTGGGGAGAGGGGCACTTCAAAATTTTAATTGCTGTACATGTTAAAAAACATTACATATACCTTACAATACATTTAGGCTTTATTGTATGACGTCATCAAGTCATTTACTCTGACCTACTACACCAAATGATTACACTGTTTTTTTTGGGTCTTTGATAGACAATAACAATAGAAGAAAAAGACGGCTCTTATTGAATCACTATATAATCAATAAAAAAAAATTCGTGAATCTAAAAGAAAGACGTTTTTCCTTGGCTCGTAGATGCTTTTGTCAACATTCATTAAATCTACCCGAATCGGGTTCATTTTCTTGTTTTATTTACTATGTTTTATGGCACAGATAAAGGAATAGTATTACAAATACCTCTTGATGTCATAATTCCTTCATTTTTAAAAAAAATTAGAGCTTATCAACGGCCCCTTTCATAACAGAAATATTATAAAGTTGGTATACATTTCTTGAAGTCAAATTTTTTTGAACATAACATACACGTTTTTTAAACGTTAGTAAATAACTTTATCCCCTGAATTCTCTGACATCTCTTGTCTTCTAATTTTTAGCTAAAGCACCCTTTTAGGAGTGGTACCATGCAGAAGATTTATATATATATATATATATATATATATATATATATATATATATATATATATATATATATATATATATATATATATATATATATATATATATATATATATATATATATATATATATATATATATATATATATATATATATATATATATATATATATATATATATATATATATATATATATATATATATATATATATATATATATATATATATATATATATATATATATATATTTGTCAATGCTACAAAAAGAGAACGTGGCCTATCTGATGGCAACGTTCACCTCTAACTTCTCAGCAGAAAGCTAGGCAGTTATTTTCATTAATTGGTTTAAAAGTTAGAACATGGTAACGATCAGATTCTGATTTGAATTTGCCTCTAGGAAAAAACTCCTTCGTGTGTGCAACCGAATTCTTCTTGTTTTTTTTTTTTTTTTTTTTTTTTTTTTAACAGCTTTTGTAGACTCGGGTTTCAAGTGTTTTATGAATTTCCATTTTTTGTTTCGGAACTTGTCTGTATTTCATGATAAAAAATACTGTCGGTACATACCCGTGAAAATTTCATGTCGCAAAGATAAAACGAAAATTCATTTATTAAGGCAAATGGTGATTTTTAATCTGAAGCAAAACTACACATGATGACCATTTAACAGACAGTTAGGTATAATGTCAATCAAAATTGAATGGTCATAGAATACGAATCAATAAGTTTCATATAATTCGAAACACTAGAACAGTATTAGTATTAAACACAAACTAATCATTTTTTAGCCCTGAAATTAAAAAGTAAAATGCGTATAATATTGAAAAATACTAGCATTCTCCATTGCATCAAACAGTTCGTGGCAACAAGCTGTAAGTACCGGGTGACCCGGATCAAGAGTAATCGAAACCCTAAAACACAAATATTTGATAATAGTACATACTACAAAAGAATCGAACATTCAAGTTGATTTCAAAAATATAGAGCTCATTAAGCTTAATGGTACCCATTAAAAGTTACGAGCCAGTGAAAATATGACCTATGTCTGAAAGAGGAAAAGCAACCAAAACAGGTTATCTAAATGGAAATCACACCATCATATTCAGCACATCAAATAACCCTATTTTCAAGTTTCAAGATCTTATATGCCAAAATGCGGAATTAAAAATTTTTACCACAAACAAAATCACGTATGTTTTTTGTGTTTGTTGTTTTTTTCCAGGAGTGACCAAATCGGACAAGGTGATCCTATAAGATTGGGAGACGGCTTACATACATTCGGTGCAAAAAGAAAGAACTAAATTATTTTTTGCACAATATACCTTACTTCTCCGCAATGCGGTTTTAAGTTATAAATAAACATGGACTTACCCTTGCGCAAAGAAGAGTACTTTAGAAACTATTTGAAAGGCCATTTTTGAGCACATCTCAACATTTTGACTCTTGACTGGCTAAATTTTGCTTCAAATTTGACATCTCTCAATCCAAAACAGATTCTTTTTCTCAAACAGCCACATTTTCATGGAAAATGAAAAAGATGAGTTTCCTTATATATTTTTGATACAATAAAATAATATTATTAAGTATTAAGCCTGTGATTTCGTAGTTTCCTCCTATAGAAATTATAAATTTACTTTTATTCTATGATAAATATTCTATGATGATTGAAACAAGCAAGCATAGCAAAATAAAACATGGCACTGAGATTAGTGTAAGAAGGTGTGCTACATTAATCCAGTTCTAAAGTGTCTGGTAATGGTCTGTCTTTCTCGTTCAAACAGTAAATTTGGAATAAATCAATGTATTATGCTCTTGTGTCAGTTGCGGTTTTGGCCTAGCGGTTCCTTGAACCCTTCTTGAAATAATATTATTGAATTATAATCAAGTAGGTGTGGGCAAGTCTTGTGGGTGCAAACAATTTGTGCATAGAGCAGAAAACACTTCCTTGGCCCATTAGCGCTATCGACCAACGTAATCGAAGGCAGCTCGACCAAGGAGTTATCCGACTGCTCCAAGTGTGGTATTTTTATTGTGTTTGAGAAAGTTTTGTGGGTGCAAACAATTTGTGCATAGAGCAGAAAACAACTTCCTTGGCCCATTAGCGCTATCGACCAACGTAATCGAAGGCAGCTCGACCAAGGAGTTATCCGACTGCTCCAAGTGTGGTATTTTTATTGTGTTTGAGAAAGTTTTGTGGGTGCAAACAATTTGTGCATAGAGCAGAAAACAACTTCCTTGGCCCATTAGCGCTATCGACCAACGTAATCGAAGGCAGCTCGACCAAGGAGTTATCCGACTGCTCCAAGTGTGGTATTTTTATTGTGTTTGAGAAAGTTTTGTGGGTGCAAACAATTTGTGCATAGAGCAGAAAACAACTTCCTTGGCCCATTAGCGCTATCGACCAACGTAATCGAAGGCAGCTCGACCAAGGAGTTATCCGACTGCTCCAAGTGTGGTATTTTTATTGTGTTTGACAAAGTTTTGTGGGTGCAAACAATTTGTGCATAGAGCAGAAAACAACTTCCTTGGCCCATTAGCGCTATCGACCAACGTAATCGAAGGCAGCTCGACCAAGGAGTTATCCGACTGCTCCAAGTGTGGTATTTTTATTGTGTTTGAGAAAGTTTTGTGGGTGCAAACAATTTGTGCATAGAGCAGAAAACAACTTCCTTGGCCCATTAGCGCTATCGACCAACGTAATCGAAGGCAGCTCGACCAAGGAGTTATCCGACTGCTCCAAGTGTGGTATTTTTATTGTGTTTGAGAAGGTTTTGTGGGTGCAAACAATTTGTGCATAGAGCAGAAAACAACTTCCTTGGCCCATTAGCGCTATCGACCAACGTAATCGAAGGCAGCTCGACCAAGGAGTTATCCGACTGCTCCAAGTGTGGTATTTTTATTGTGTTTGAGAAAGTTTTGTGGGTGCAAACAATTTGTGCTTAGAGCAGAAAAGACTTCCTTGGCCCATTAGCGCTATCGACCAACGTAATCGAAGGCAGCTCAACCAAGGAGTTATCCGACTGGTCCAAGTGTGGTATTTTTATTGTGTTTGAGAAAGTTTTGTTGGTGCAAACAATTTTTGCTGCTGCAAGTTTATTGCTTATTATGCAATTTTTGCTCCGAGTGAGGTTGCTAATAGTTTAAAGTTAAAATTGAACCACTAATTCATCCAAAGCAATTCAGCAGTATGTCATGGGGATCTACAACAACATGCCTGATTTGTATGCATGATCGTATCCTCGAACATGTGGTTCACAGTATAGGTAAAATACAGTTGTAAAATGTTTCTCTGAACATTACACACATTTCACAGGACGAAATTTAGGAAGTTTTCCAACACGTCAGAGCCATGCTCTAATTTGCTACTTGGTTTTCTATCGGAAACCTATGTCGTTGCACATGCACAAATTCAGGTTTATGAAGTGTGTGTGGTAAGAAAGTAGAGCTTATGAACGGCTCCTTTCATAACAGCAATATTATAAAGTTGGTATACATTTCTTAAAGTCAAATTTTTTTGAACATAACATATACACGTTTTTTAACCGTTAGTAAATAACTTTATCCCCTGGGTTCTGTGACATGTCTTGCCTTCTAATTTTTAGCTAAAGCACCCTTTTAGGAGTGGTACCAAGCAGTAGATTTATATATATATATATATATATATATATATATATATATATATATATATATATATATATATATATATTGTCAGTGCTACAAAAAGAGGACGTGGCCTATCTGATGGCAACGTTCACCACTAACTTCTCAGCAGAAAGCTAGGCAGTTATTTTCATTAATTGGTTTAAAAGTTAGAACATGGTAACGATCAGATTCTGATTTGAATTTAACTCTAGGAAAAAACTACTTGACTTTGTCTCTTCGTGTGTGCAACCGAATTCTTCTAGTATTTTTTTTCTTTTTAACAGCTTTTGTAGACTCGGGTTTCAAGTGTTTTATGAATTTCTATTTTTTGTTTCGGAACGTGTCTGTATTTCATGATAAAAAATACTGTCGGTACATACCCGTGAAAATTTCATGTCGCAAACATAAAACGAAAATTCATTTATTAAGGCAAATGTTGATTTTTAATCTGAAGCAAAACTACACATGATGACCATTTAACAGAGAGTTAGGTATAATGTAAATCAAAATTGAATGGTCATAGAATAAGAATCAATAAGTGTCATATAATACGAAACACTAGAACAGTATTAGTATTAAACACAAACTAAGCATTTTTTAGCCCTTAAAATAAAAAGTAAAATGCGAATAATATTGAAAAATACTAGCATTCTCCATTGCATAAAACAGTTCGTGGCAAGAAGCTGTAAGTACGGGGTGATCCGACTTAAGAGTAATCGAAACCCTAAAACACCAAGATTTGATAATAGTACATACTAGAAAAGAATCGAACATTCAAGTAGATTTCAAAAATATACAGCTCATTAAGCTTAATGGTACCCATTAAAAGTTACGAGCCAGTGAAAATATGACCTATGTCTGAAAGAGGGAAAGCAACCAAAACAGGTGATCTAAATGGAAATCACACCATCATATTCAGCACATCAAATAACCCTATTTTCAAGTTTCAAGGTCCTATATACCAAAATGCGGAATTTAAAATTTTTACCACAAACAAAATCACGTATGTGTTTCTTGTGTTTGTTGTTTTTTTTTTTCCAGGAGCGACCAAATCGGACAAGGTGATCCTATAAGATTAGGAGACGGCTTACATACATTCCGTGCAAAAAGAAAGATCAAAATTATTTTTTTGCACAATATACCTTACTTCTCCGAAAATCGGTTTTAAATTATAAATAAACATGGACTTACACTTCCGCAAAGTAGAGCACTTTAGAAACTCCATTTGAAAGGCCATTTTTTGAGCACATCTCAACATTTTGACTCTTGACTAGCTAAATTTTGCTTCAAATTTGACATCTCTCAATCCAAAACAGATTCTTTTTCTCAAACAGCCACATTTTCATGAAAAATAAAAAAGATGAGATACCTTATAATTTTTTGATACGATAAAATAACATTATTAAGTATTAAGCCTGAGATTTCGTAGTTTCCTCCTATAGAAATTATAAATTTTACTTTTGAAATATTCTATGATAATTGAAACAAGCAAGCATGGCAAAATAAAACATGGCACTGAGATTAGTGTAAGAAGGTATGCTACATTAATCGAGTTCTAAAGTGTCTGGTAATGGTATGTCTTTCTCGTTCAAACAGTAAATTTGGAATAAATCAATGTATTATGCTCTTGTGTCAGTTGCGGTTTTGGCCTAGCGGTCCCTTGAACCCTTCTTGAAATAATATTAATGAATTATAATCAATTAGGTGTGGGCATCTAGCCATGGCTAATTGAAGAAAAAGCTAAGACAAATAGTCCGATAAAGTGAGGGGCAAATCTAACATGAGCCCTTACTAGGATTGTATAAAAATGATGTCAGTTCATTTGTTTTAGTTAG
The DNA here is from genome assembly GCF_032884065.1 of Artemia franciscana. Taxonomy (NCBI): domain Eukaryota; kingdom Metazoa; phylum Arthropoda; class Branchiopoda; order Anostraca; family Artemiidae; genus Artemia; species Artemia franciscana. Next base: position 46,608,763 of record NC_088875.1, read on the forward strand.
AAATGGGCTAAAATTTACCGGCAACTGCATATTCATAAATTTCATTTGTGGGTTTGGTCAATCTGTCAGATGAACCTGTTGGCTAGACAATATTTATTGCGCTCGGGTCGGTTGCAGCTCGACCAAGGGGTTATCCGACTGCTCCGAGTGTGGTATTTTTATTGTGTTTGAGAAAGTCTTATGGGTGCAAACAATTTCTGCTTAGAGCAGAAAAGACTCGTCGTTTGCCAATTAGTGCCACTCGACCAACCTCGTCTAAGGCAGCTCGACCAAGGGGTTATCCGACTACTCCGAGTGTGGTATTTTTATTGTGTTTGAGAAAGAACAAACAACTTTTGCTGCAGCAAGTTTATTGCTTATTATGCAATTTTTGCAAGGGGTTATCCCACTGCTCCGAGTGTGGTTGCTAATAGTTTAAAGTTAAAATTGAACCACTAATTCATCCAAAGCAGTTCAGCAGTATGTCATGGGGATCTACAACAACATATCTGATTTGTATGCATGATCTTATCCTTGAACATGTGGATCGCAGTATAGGTAAAATACAGTTGTAAAATGTTTCTCTAAACATTACACACATTTCACAGGACGAAATTTGGGAAGTTTTCCAACACGTCAGAGCCATGCTTTAATTTGATACTTGGTTTTCTATCGGAAACCTATGTCGTTGCACATGCACAAATTCAGGTTTATGAAGTGTGTGTGGTTTTCGATGTGTGTCAAAAATCTTTAATGGAGAATAGAACTTTTTGCTACTATATATTACCTCTACTGTGCTGTGAAAAAACAAGGTATATTATTCATATAACAGATTCAGCGTGCTTAGCCAGAGTGGAGTTCGATATCAATAAAAGTACAAAATTCGTAACTAGTGGAAACCCATTTGCAATTAGTATAGAAAAAAAGAGCTTTGGTCGATAATAATTATCTAAGAAATTAATTCTTACTTTGATTATTTTCTTAGCATAAAAGTCATATTGAACATCACCGATTTGTAAGGAATATCATCAGCCAGTCTACAACAGCCCGATTAATACCGATAGCGTATATTTCAGAGTGCAGTCGACTGTGAGGAACCTTGTCAAAGGCCCAAGCAAAGTCCAGCAGGAGCAGGTCAACTGGATGGCTGTGGTCAATTAGGTCTGTGATTTTCTCGTATGATTCCAAGAGGTTTGTTTCAATTGATTTCAACTTCTGGGAAAGTACATTTTTCCACCATGTTTTTCTCAAGGTTATCATTACACTCTTTGTCTTCATCTATCCTTTCGGTGATATCACGTTTAAGCTGCTCTTCCGCTCCTTTTACTATGTCCGTGATAGCCGAAGTACTTGGGACATTGGATGTTATAAGGCTCGAAATTTCTACTAATGAAGGGGGATCTGCTGATGTTCCAGATAGCTTGCAAAGCGGACAGTACCTCTGCATATTTCCTATGGTTGACATCTTTGTAAAGAGTTCATACTCTGGGATGGATTTGTTTATGCACTCTATACACTAACCATTTTTCACATCCATCGCGTAATACAGCCTTAGATTCTGGCTTAAGACCTTGTTAGCAGGCTCCGCAGAAATCTAGAAATTTTTTGGACTTGATAATTTCCGTTAGCGGTCTCGTTTAGGACCCATGTTTGTTCGCACATATTTTCGGATTCATACACTTCTCGGTATTTTCTTTATTTCTTATTCTGTGGCTGCGTAAAAAGAATCGCAGCGGGAATGAAAACGCAGCACGAATGAAAACGCAGGGTGAATGAAACGCAGCGCAAAATTAAGAATTAATCGCCGTCTTTGAATGGTTACTGGATTGGACCTGTGGGAAGTGCAGATACCCGAATCGCCTATCCCCAGCAGTTTAAGGACAGATGTCCCGCCGGTACCACTACGGCCCTTCATGTTCGTTATTGCTCTCTTCTGCAAAGGGTTTCTCCAAATGAAGAAGATGAACGACTCAGTTTACGTAATCTGTGGACGTTCAGTAGCGCTCTTTCGTAGTTTAGTTTGTTTTTGTCAGCTTTGTTGGTGTTTCAAAGAGATAAAATTTTGGAAGAATTAGTTTAGTTCTGTTGTTGTTTCTTGTTAGCTCAGATCTTGTTGTCTAGTCTAGTTCTCCTTAGACACAGCAGAGTTGACAGAAGTTCCTGCTGGATTTTGCTTCGCAATCACTACAGGCAACTGCTTTACAGTTTTTACATATGAGCTGCATGTTCTCCGGTATCTGTTCTCGACAGTTATAACAACTGACCATTCTGTTCTTTATTAAAAGAGATTCAAGTACCTGGACAGCCAATTCGTTTCTATATTTATTCATTAGTTCCACAGTTTTCATATTTGCCATTTCAGTATCATCGTTATATAAGTCTATGACTTTCTGATTGGATACTGTGGATCTTCCCTTTGACCGTTTATACTTAGAAGGTGATGGAAGATCAACTGACAGTGCATTTCCCAAATAGGTTATCCCATTTGCGTAGTCTTGGGCATATTTGACAACGAAAAGCCCGCAGCTTGACGAATCTACTTGTGGAGCAATTCGACATGAACCAAGTTCAAGTTCTATGTAGCGTTTATCAACCCCATCCATGAGATATTTTAGGTTGGAAAGAACTTGCCTCCCTTGAGTACGGTTTAATGGCTTCAAACTATCAAGAAGATAGAAAGTTCTCCTGGAGAAATCACATATTCCCAAAATGAAATGATTCTTGCGCTCCCTATCTGATATATCACGCATATTGACACACAATGGAACAAAGAGAACACTGCAATCATGTGAAACATCACTAAATCTTTCTCTGGGCGTTTCTGGGTACGACTTTAAAGCATCAATATTTGTCAAATTGAAAGTAGAATAAATATCGATAGTTCTTGCTGACACACAGCTAGGAGTAACCAGATTCACGAGGTAGGACACCATTTCAGTTTTGAGCCAAGTCTCAGGCCTCAGCAGTGATTCAATGTCTTCAAAGAAAAACGTAAACACGTCTGTGTCCCTTAAGGGAAAATTAGTAGCTCTCCCCCAAACTAGTTTCGCTGCGTTTTCTACGACAGCAGAATTGGTAGATTCGACCACTATTCCGAAAAGCCTTTTTAAAAGCCTGATCACTTCTTTTGCCTCATCATACAAATCATTTATGGGACCTGTAAACGCATAACCATGACAAATTGATGAAGGAATTGTAGACGGGGTAGCTTCAAAACGAATATTCCGTCTCCTTGCCATTTTTCTGGGTTTCACCGGTTGAGTTGGGCAATGCTTCCTTTTTTTTACAATCTTCACAAACTGTACATCTTCTGTATGCTTTGCAACTTTTGAATTATGGTCCCCGTCAGAGCTTCTCGATTGGTACTCGGAAGTCTTTTTAAGTGAAGCTACTTCATTATCACTATCAGAAGTAAACGACAAATTATGGGCTGCTACAGAATCTGCTGCAGGTTTAATATTGTAACAGTCCTGAATGGTTAATGAGCTTTTTATTCCAGGCCTCACATACCTTTTAGATCTTACTTTGACGTTCTTGAGAGTTTTCAGCTGTATAGTGGATTTTTCGGCTACTAGATCATGTCCTCGAGATCTTAAAACTGCTAGTTTGCAAGGGCATGCAGAAAGTCCAAAATCACAAGAACAATCATAAGCTTCAACCAAGCTCTTCCTCTTAGTACCCTTTGTAACAATTTTATTTCCTCTAACAGTAATTGTTTCTGTGCGTGGTGTCACAACATTAACCTTCTTTCTAGTCAGATTTGAAACAAGATACACTTGATTTTCGTTGCAAAATGTAACATGTCCCTTTCTCCATAGTGCTTCTGCTATGTCAACTATACCACTTAGCTGGTGGTCTTCTTTTGTCGAATTTTTTTCGCAAAAGGAATCTGATCCATCTACTTCTTGGACCATACGCAGAAACATTTCCTTCCTGGATTCAACTGGATCTTCCTCCTTCTTTATATGAACTATATATTCCTTATGTGCCTTCTCAAGGAGTCTATAATCTCCTATTCCCTTGTATCCACGAGATATGTGTGTATAATATTCATCGTCTAAACAAAAGAGGCCCAAGATACATCTGTCCATTGGTGCGTCTCGCTGTTGTTGTATAACTCTTTTCATCACAGCGTTGAATGACTCTGCGGTATTGTTGGTTATCCCAGAGACTGGATTAAAATCAGGGATTTGGGAAACGATGAAGGCACAGTCATACTTCAACATATCAGGTTCCAAATTAACTTGAAAATACTTAAGTGCAGGGATGGACCATTTCACGAGCCTTTCAGTTCTTATCTGGTTGTACTCATCTATATTTTTTGATCTTAGCAACTGAAGAATATCGTCTTGAACTACCTTGATGTCTCCTTTAGGTGCACCCATTTTTTGAAGTGCATATTTAGCATTGATCCGGAAGTGTAGCCAGCAATGAGCAGGTTGAATAAGAGGAAATATTTTATTTCTCGCAACCTCTATACCCTTTTCTCTATCACTCACAAAAGCATTTCGGGGTGAATTGATGCTTGGTGCTTTCTTCATAAGAACCATAAACAGCTCTTCGTGCGAATCAGCTGATCTATTTGTGTGAAGTAAAAATGCAATTGGAATGATAGGTGTTGTTCCTTTATGGTCGAAGTCAGGATGTCGGAATGTCAGTGCTGAAACCCAGTAATTTCCAATGTTATATTTTGTATCATAATAGAACACTATGGGAATACCGTGTTTTACGAAATATATAACTTCTAAGATTGCAAACTCTGATACACAGGTGACAGCTGCTTCTCCTTGCCCAAAAAATTTTTCTGTCACAACAAAATCAGTTTCTATCATAAGATATCGAATCATGTTACATGTGTCTTTGGATATCATGCTTTTTCTGGCCAAAGAAAAGGTGTCGTTTACCTGCCTCTGGCTTCTTGGAACATTTGTCTGCAGCTCATTCACTGTCTTACTAAACTCCCCATGAAAATGTTCTCGGGGCGTCAATATTGTGGTCTTTGCTATAGTTTTTGCTCTTATTAATACAGATTTCTCAGAAGGCACAAAAGGGGTGGTTTTTACTCCTTCTTTCTTTTTATGGTTTCCATGGGGGTCACAAATTGATTTTATGTCACAAGTACCAACATAATGAATAACCGTATATAGGCAGTGCTCAAATGGACAGGTGAATACACATGGCTCATATCGAAAGATATATCTCTTCAAATCGACCGTCTTGCCTTCAATCAGCCGTTGATTAACTCTCTTTCTGAAGTTTGGATGAACAGAGGGTACAGTTACCGAGTGTCCCCCACTAGTACTGCTATAACGGTAACCATCGGCCTTGTAGTCTTGTATGCGTTCAATACTATCTGAATATACTAAAAAAATACTACCTGCAGCAGGATAGGACGAAACAGTGTTTTTGCACAGTTTAAACCATGATATACCAGTTTCGTGAGCGGTCTTCAAGATTATGGCAGCCTCAGTAGATGAAAGTGCCGATTTCTTGGTTTCGTAAACATTTAGATCCACTGGATTACAAAGTGATGCGCCACGTGTTTCCTGAATAACACTTGGTCGATCCTTTTGAAAATTTTGTACTTGTTGTGGGGTCATTTTATCATCGTTTTCATTATAGATGTCATTAACCTGGAACTCATTTTCTTCTTCCAGCTCAAAATATTCCAGCATACTCTCTTGGAGGTCAACCTTTTCCATATCCTTGCACTCCTTAATTTCCATGCACTCTTTGAACTTCATACCCAGCTTATCATTTTCAAAATTCCCTTCGACATCAATCTTTTCTAACACCTTTGCTTCAAAGTGCGTTTGGAAACCATCATCGTTGATTTCATTTCCCTGTTGTCCACCTTCTTCCGTGGATTTGCAAATAGTACTTAACCTTTCGTACTCATATTCTCTCGAATACTCCTGGTTACTTCTTTGAACCTTTATTTTTTCTTGTATTTCTTTGTATTTGTTAATGAACTTTTTGCCACGAGAGCCTCTTTTCTTCATTTTTTTACCCATCATCGAAAGAGAACTTATAAGTGAAACTAAAAAGAAAGATATTTGATTGTGTCGAAAACTATATTCACAATTCTTTTAAAGGGGATCCAAAGTTAAAAGAGTAAACCATTACTGGAAATTACTTGGATGTCAAATCCACCTAAGAAAAGGGGGCTAAAACTGCTTCTCTTTCAATGGCTTACTAAAATCTCCTTACATATATCTCACAGCTTACCAATAGGACCTAATCTCTGTAAATTTGAATTCGTAAAACAATCGTCAAGTGCTATAAGGCACCTAAAAGCTCACGTATGATACGTACAAAAATTGTCCGAAAACAAGTTCATATTGTTAGGTTCTTATAAGTCATACTTCGGGTATCGAAGATATAAATCAAAAACATTGAGCGTAAAAGTCAAAAGCCCGTTGTGTCATTTGTATTTTACTGAAGACGAAATATGTTTCAAGAGTTTTTTATATTTACAGCATTTAAAATAAAAATTACACTGAAATAAAAACTGAAATCACTGAGCTTCCCGGAATTAATGTTCATTATTTTTAATAGTTTCTCCCAGTTATGCTGATTATTATAGAGATTTGATTTTTATTTGTCGTTGATGTTTTGTAAAACAGAAAACTTTGACCAATGTGTACATACAGTAATGGTTAAATGTGAAGTGTACGGACGTTTTCAGGGTTTTTTTAGTTGGGGGGGGGGTTGAGGGGAGAGGGCTATATGGGAGGACCTTTCCTTGGAGAAATACGTCATGGGGGAAGAGAAATTCAATGAAGGGGGCGCAGGATTTCTTAGCATTATTAAAAAAAAATGAAAAAATAAATATGAAACAGTTTTTCAACTGAAAGTAAAGAGCAGCATTAAAACTTAAAACGATCAGAGATTATTACGCATATGAGGAATTTTTCTCCTAAATACCTCGCTCTTTACGCCTAAGTATTTTTAGCAGCTTCAACCATTTATTCTTCGGCCTTTCTGATTCAGAGATCATTCTTAAAGAATTAGGACAAAATTTAAGCTTGAAGAGTGAAATTTAAGCTAAATTTTAAATTAAAATTTAATTGAAGTGTCAAGAGCGAGATATTAACAAGGGGACATAGCCCCTCCTATACATAATAAAAATATAAGAATATAGAAGCTTGTTACGTAAGTTAATTCTCAAGTTACGTAAACTTTTTACTAATTAAATATGTTCGCTAAAAATTAAGTTCTAGTTGCCTTTTTAAGAAACTGAAAATTGGAGGGCAACTAGGGGTCCTCCCCCACCCCTTTTTCTTATCAAAATCGTCTGATAAAAACTAAGAGACATCCATTGACACAAAAAAAGAATTAATACGCAAAATTTCATTTCTATGATTTATGTGCGGAGAGCCGAAATCAAACATTAATTCAAAAATGTTCAGAAATTAAATAAAAAAAGAACTAGGTTTTTTAACTGAAAGTAAGGAGCGACATTAAGACTTAAAACGAACAGAAATTATCCCGTATATGAAAGAGGCTGTTCCGTTCTCAACACCCCGCTCTTTACGCTAAAGTTTTTACTGTTTAATAAAGTAGAATTGAGAGAAAGATTCAAACTATAGCGTAAAGATCGGGGTGTTGAGAAGGGAACAGCCCCTTTCATGTGCGGAGCAATTTCTGTTCGTTTTAAATTTTAATGTCGCTAAATTTTAATGTTTTACTTTCATTTAAAAAAACTAGTTTTTTTTATTTATTAGTTCTCAATAAAATGGGAAGGACATAACAGGCTTTAGACTTTTACAGTACTGGAAAAGAGAAAGGGACATTAGCCCAACTCTTATTGGTAGTAATTTTTGTTGACCATACACAAATATGCCAAACTACGCACATACTATTTTTCAAGATACTTGCAAATTGAATACTTGAATACTTGCAAATTCACCCAGAGTAAATTTCCTCCGAAAAGTTCAACCCTGAAAACTTCCCTCTCCATGGAAATTTCTCCCTGTGATAAAACCTCCCAGAAGGAAATTGCTCCTCTCCTCCCGGCCTGAAAAATGTATCCCTGTAAGAGATACTATACGTTAACAATCGGCTAATTTTATAATTTAAAAACATTTCCCCATGGACTATAGGGGGCCATTTTATCTCAAAAGACACGGTCATTGAGCCTATTAACTATGCTGAACTAAAAAGCTCTCAAAATTTTGATCGAACAATCTTGGGGGAAAAGGCACGGGAGGGGGCCTAGTTGCCCTCCAATTGTTTTTAATTAAAAAAGGTACTATAACTTTACATTTCCGTTAAAATATACACTCTACCAACGTTATATGGCCACTGGGTCGATACGATCATCCCTGGGGAATAAACAACACCAAATAAACACGCATCCGTGATCTTTCTTCTGGCAAAAAAATATACAATTCCACATTTTTCCAGATATGATCTTGAAAACTCAACCAAAGGCTCTTTGATACGCTAAATCTGATGATGTGATTTTCATTAAAATTCTGTAACTTCTAAGAGGTGTTTACCCATATTTTTGAAAATCAGCCAAATTTTCTGAGTCAAACTTAATGAAACTTATTTATTTGGAATCAGAATGATAAGCCCCAATTCATTAAGAATGACCCCTAAATCACAAAAGCCGTAGAATAAATAGTTGAAATCGCTAAAAATATTTTAGCGTAAAGAGCGAGGTATTAGGAGGAGGTGAGCCCCTCATATGCGTAGTAATTTCTGTTCGTTTTAATGCTACTCCTTACTTGCAGTTGAAAAAACTTTTCATATTTATTTTGTCATTGTTTTTTTTTAATAATGCTAGAAAATCCTACACTCCCTTCATGGAAATTTTCTTCCCCCATGACAAATTCCTCGATGGAAAGCTCCCCCAACATATCTCCCTCTTGTCAACCCCTCCCCCAACCAAAATTCCGCTCAAAACGTCTTTACACTTCCCCATAACCATTACCCTTCATATATGTAATAAAAACATGAGATTACAAAAGTTCGTTACGTAAGCTAATTTATAAGTTACGTTTATCTTTTACTAATAAAAACATTAGTAAAAAATTTAAAGTTTTAGTTGCCTTTTTAAGTAACCAAAAAATCGCAGGGCAACTACTATGAAAACTATCAAAACTATGAGAAAGCCATTTAGCCCAAAAAAATAAACTTGCAAAATTCGTGTTAATTATTCCTCTGCGGAGAGCCAAAATCAAAACAAACATTTTTTCAAAAACGTTCAGAAATCAAACAGTTCGTGGTAACGAACTGTAGTAAGGAGCGATCCGGCTCAATAGTAACCAAAACTCTAAAAAATTTAAATTTGATATCAATAGCTACATCAATAGAATCGCATTTTAATGCTGATTTTAAATATATGAGTTTCATCAAGTTTAGTCCTACCCATCAAAAGTTACGAGCCTGAGAAAATTTGCCTTATTTAGGAAAATTGGGGGAAACACCCCCTAAAAGTCGTAGGATCTTAACGAAAATGACACCATCAGATTCAGCGTATCAGAGAATCCTACTGTAGAATTTTCAAGCTCCTATCTACAAAAATGTGGAATTTTTTATTTTTGCCAGAAGACAAATCACGGGTGCGTGTTTATTTGTTTTTTTTTTTTTTCCAGGGGTCATTGTATCGACCAAGTGGTCCTAGAATGTCCCAAGAGGGCTCATTCTTATGGAAATGAAAAGTTCTATTGCCCTCTTAAGTAACCAAAAAAGTTGGAGGGCATCTAGGCCCCCTCCCACGCTCATTTTTTTCCCAAAGTCAAAGAATCAAAATTTTGAGATAGCCATTTTTTTCAGCATAGTCAAAAATATAATAACTATGTCGTTGGGGATGACTTACTCCCCCATAATCCCTGGGGGAGGGGCTGCAAGTTACAAACTTTGACCAGTGTTTACATATAGTAATGGTTATTGGGAAGTGTACAGACGTTTTCAGGGGGATTTTATTTTGTTTGGGGGTGGGGCTGAGGAGAGGGGGCTATGTTGGAGGATCTTTCCTTGGAGGAATCTATCATGGGGGATGAAAATTTCAATGAAAAGGGCGCAGGATTCTCTAGCATTACTATAAGAAAACAATGAAAAATAAACATGAACACTTTTTTTTCAAATGAAAGGAAGAAGTAGCATTGAAACTTAAAACGAACAAAGATTATTACGCATATGAGGGGTTCTAAATACACTAGCATAAAGGGCGAGGTATTTAGGAAGAGATAAATACCTTGCTCTTTATGCTAAAGTATTTTTAGTAATTTCAACTATTTATTTCTATGGCCTTTCTGATTCAGGGGTCATTCTTAAAGAATTGGGAGGAAAGTTAAGATTTAGTGTAAAGAGCGAGGTATTAACGAGGGTACAAACCCCCTCGTATACATAATAAAAATATAAGGTTATGAAAGTTTGTTAGGTAAGTTAATTCTTAAGTTACGTATATTTTTTACTAATAAAAACGTTTGTTAAAAATTAAAAATTCTAGTAGCCTTTTTAAGTAACCGAAAACTTGGAGGGCGGCTAGGCCTCCTTTTCCACCCCTTATTTCTCAAAATCGTCTGATCAAAACTAAGAGAAAGCCATTTAGCCATAAAAAGAATTAATATTCAAATTTCATTTTAATAATTTATGTGCGAAGAGCCAAAACCAAACATGCATTAATTAAAAAAAGGTTCAGAAATTAAATAAAAAACTCGCTCTTTACGCTAAAGTTTGACTCTTTGCCACAATTCTACTTTTTAAAACAATTAAAAGCTTTAGCGTAAAGAGCGGGGGATTGCGGAGGGGACAACCCATTTCATATACGGAGTAATTTCTGTTCGTTTTAAGTTTTAATGTCGCTCCTTACTTTCAGCTAAAAAAATAAGTTTTTTTATTTAATTAAATAAAAAACAAAAACAATTTTTTTAGCTGAAAGTAAGGAGCGACATTAAAACTTAAAACGAACAGAAATTACTTCGTATATGAAAAGGGCTGGTTCCTCATCAACGCCCCGCTCTTTGCGCTAATGTTTTGTACTGTTTTAAAAAGCAGAGTTGAGAGAAAGAGTCAAACGTAAATAAATAAATTGAAAATTTGTACTATTGCTCATCAGCTATTAGGAAGGAGGGGTGATATCCCTCACTGTGTTGGTTTGGGAGATTCCAGAAGCCTGAGAAAATTACATTTCAATTCCCAATTAGTCTAAATCTACATGGCCGTTCAGATAAATATAGGAAAGGGGTATAAGGGGAGGAATTAATCTATCCTCTCTTTTTATTTAGAATAAACGTGAATAAATAAGAATACAATAACATTTACGGTAGAATTATAGTTAATTGACTTGTTTTCTTGGAAAGGGTTTAGGTTAGGAAAATGAAACTTTCAGGGATGCGTCTAGAGGCTAAAGTATGTCCTGGGAAGGTATTTTGAAGTACATACCTCGGTAAAATTCTAGTTAATTGACTTCTTGCTATCTCGGAAAGGGTTTAGGTTAGGAAAATGAAACTTTCATGGATAGGTCTACAGGCTAAAGTATGTCCCGGGAAGGTATTTTACAGTACCCACCTCCACTCCTTTTCCGTCTAGAGGGCCCTGAAATTTGCCTACATGACAGGTCATACCTATTGAAATTTTGACAAAACTAAATTTTACCTTAATTTTCAGTTATTAGTTGCTTTTACTCTACCTTTAGTTCTGAAAAACGCAACTCCTGTTATTTGAGTAGAATTTTGAGCCATTTCAATGTTTTCTTTCAAAATTTAGGAAATGTATTTGTATATCTTTAAAACCTTATAAAATGGAATTGAGTTAAGTTATGAAGCTGAAAACAATTTTGTTGTACTTCAATTAAGCAGAAGATCTATTTTGCAAGGTTTCACTTTTATAACACACATATTTTGTAAGGTCATCAAAGGTCAGGCCCTGTAGAGGTAGAAGCAGTGGAGGTAGTTGCTTCAAAATACCTTCCCGGGACATACTTTGGCCTGTAGATTTATCCCTGAAAGTTTCATTTTACTAACCTAAACCCTTTCTGATATAGCAAGAAGTCAATTAACTAGAATTTTACCCCTACCTCTACTCCTTCTCCCTCAAGAGGGCTCTGAAATTGGCCTACATGACAGGTCTATCTATACCTATTGAAATTTTGACATTACAATATTTTACATTAATATTCAGTTACTAGCTGGGTTTTCTCTGCCTTTAGTGCTGAAAATGCAATTCCTGTTATTTGAATAGAATTTTGAGCCAAATCAATGTTGTTTTTTTTTTCAAAATTTAGGAAATATATTTGCATACCTTTAAAGCCTTGTAAAATGGAATTGAGCAAAGTTATGAAGCTGAAAACAATTTTGCTGTACTTCAATTAAGCAGAAGACCTATTTTGCAAGGTTTCACTTTTGTGACCCATATATTTTTAAAGGTCTTTAAAGGTCAAGCCCCTCTAGAGGGAGAAGGAGTGGAGGTAGTTGCTTCAAAATACCTTCCCGGGACATACTTTAATCTGTAGATTCATCCCTGAAAGTTTCATTTTCTTAACCTAAACCCTTTCTGAGATAGCAAGAAGTCAATTAACTAAAATTTTACCGAGGTGGGTACTTTGAAATATCTTCCCAGGATATAGTTTAGCCTGTAGACCCATCCCTGAAAGTTTCATTTTCCTAACCTAAACCCTTTTCGTGATAGCAAGAGGTCAATTAACTAGAATTTGACCTCCATTTCTACCTTATTTTGATGCATTAGAAGAAACTTAACAAATCATCAGCTCAAAAATGCTTTTTGGGCTACACCTCCCTCCTCCCATTAACTGAAAACACAATTCCTCAGAAGTAGGCCTAATTGTTTTATGTAACTAACAGACACTTACAAGAACTTTTAGTAATGCAATATTCCAGACTCCGAACAGTATACAAATTAAAAAATATAAGTCTTATAAATGTTGCTTTTCTGAGTTCTATTTTAGAACGAATCTAATTTCTTTTTTTCCAAACGTTTACAAGTCGTAATTTCAACCCGGTGACAAGACATAAAACTTTCTGTTTCCAATAGCTTACCCTAGAGATTTCAACACCCACAATCACCCTGTCTTGGAACAAGCCCAATTCCAGGCAAGATTCCTTTCCGAAGCCAAGAGCGGGGGGTTAGATTTTTGTAAGACATGCTTCGTTAAGTAATGTATCTTGCGTAACTCTCTTGTCCACACCAGCATAAAAAATTTATAATCATATCACGAATGCTGTGTTCGTGCTTGGAAATAGAAAAATATAGAATTGGTCATGGATATCTTTAATTAAAGAGCAAATTCCAGTAATACTTTTGATATCTAGATCTGAACTACTGGGAGAGATTTCGGAGGATACGGTTATTAGAAGCATTAGTCAATGCAGTAACAAAGGTCTATGTACTATTTCGTTAGGTGTCTATTGCTTTTAAATAAATATAAATTAAATTTAAATAATAAATACTAAGAATAATATAATAAATAAATAATACTGAGAATAAGATAAATAAAAAATATATAAATAAATAAAAAAATAAAAATATATAATAAAAAAATACTAAAAATAATAATAAATTTAGTAATAAATACTCATTTAAATAATAAATACTAAGGCATAAAGGGCAATTACAATGTCTTAACTTCAACGTTACCAATATAGTCGCCTTTGCTGGATGCTGACACACAAAGAATGAAAGTTTCTTCATTAGCCAGACCTGGAAGTGTAAATTTCCAGGGACAGAAAATGAAAGAATAAATTAAAAATGTATAATTTGGACAATCAATGTGAAGAAGAGAGAAAGCAGTGGTATATAGCTAAATGTTCTAAGGGAGCAGATTTGGAAATGTGTACGTTCGATCGCCACGAGCTGGAAATGAGTTTTTGAAACACAATTTTAATGAGCAAAATAACACTGAAAACAATGGTTCATATAAAAAAATATATAATGGAATGCAGCAAAATATTAAAACATTAACAAACGGAAACAAACAGTTCGTGGTAACGAACTGTAGTAAGGAGCAGCCCGGCTCAATAGTAAACGAAAGTCTAAAAAACTGAATTTTTATGCTAATAGATACATTGAAAAAATTGGACTTTTATGCTGATTTTAAATATATGTTTCATCAAATTTAGTCTTACCTATCAAAAGATACGAGCCTGTGAAAATTTGCCTTATTTTGGAAAATAGGGGAAAACACCCCCTAAAACTCATAAAAGTCATCGTAACAAAAATCATACCATCACATTCAATGTATCAGAGAACCCCACTGTAGAAATTTCAAGGTCCTATCTACAAAAATGTGGAATTTCGTATTTTTATAAAATGGTACTCCGAAATGTATACCAAGTGGCAGAAAGTGAGTGACCCCTAGTTTTTTCCTTTCAGCTTATGTGTGAAGAGCCTTATGGAGGGGGGCATTTATCCCTCCCTTCTGAAAAACTGAAAAAAAAAATCAAAAATTTGTAACGTTCGACAAATATACAATAATTTTTGTTGAAAAAGCATTCTTCGCACTAAGCCATTTGACCGTTTTGCACAGCCGATCCAAAAAACTTTAGCCAACTTACACTTGTAAGGAAAACATTGTGCATATGCCCAGCGCTTTTCAAAGGGGGAGTTCGAGGCAAGCTGCCCGGATGTATTAGCTGTCTACTTTTATTAAATTTTTCACTTTGATTTGGCTTTTTTTTTGTTTATGTTTGAATCGGAAGGGAGGCAGAGCATCTAACATTTTCCTGGGAGCCACCAATCTTAGGATCAGCTCTACATGCACTCCTCAAATATATGCCCCCAGGCACTCGTGTGCCTGTAATATTTCTACAAGAGTATGTCCAAAACTTTGTGGCAATTCCACTGCCAGAAATGTATCAATTAAAAAAATTAAAAAATAATATAACACTTTGCCATAATTTTAAAATGGTATGCTGATTATTCCAATGACAGTTATTTAAGAATCCTGAAATTATAATACTCGTATCCAAAGAATATGATTCAGATCGAATTCCTTGTTCTTAGAATATATGCAGTTATAGTTAAAAAATGAATACATATTCAATTGTAGTTTTGCTATGTTTTTCATAAATGTTTGATGATTTAAGAGCATATACTTTTCCTTTGATAAAATTAGTATCAAAAACTGAGTAGTAATGAAATCATATTTTTGATTTGAACACTGCAACAAGAAATGAATACAATTGAAGGTAAAAGCCGAAACAAGGGATAATACCAAGGTAATACAAGGGGTAATAAATCTAAATGTATACACAATCCAAGGTAATACCAAGGAGACGCTTACTTCCCAGATGTACACGGTTTCTGAGAGACAGATTTACCCCTCGGTAAATGCTGAAAACTGTTTATTAAGCTGTTCTTAATGAGATCAACAGAGCAATGCATGTTCAATCGGTGGCTGGTGTTTATCTACTCCCCATTAAA
>NC_088875.1:46624234-46674234 GCF_032884065.1 Artemia franciscana
CTCCCCCATAATCCCTGGGGGAGGGGCTGCAAGTTACAAACTTTGACCAGTGTTTACATATAGTAATGGTTATTGGGAAGTGTACAGACGTTTTCAGGGGGATTTTATTTTGTTTGGGGGTGGGGCTGAGGAGAGGGGGCTATGTTGGAGGATCTTTCCTTGGAGGAATCTATCATGGGGGATGAAAATTTCAATGAAAAGGGTGCAGGATTCTCTAGCATTACTATAAGAAAACAATGAAAAATAAACATGAACACTTTTTTTTCAAATGAAAGGAAGAAGTAGCATTGAAACTTAAAACGAACAAAGATTATTACGCATATGAGGGGTTCTAAATACACTAGCATAAAGGGTGAGGTATTTAGGAAGAGATAAATACCTTGCTCTTTATGCTAAAGTATTTTTAGTAATTTCAACTATTTATTTCTACGGCCTTTCTGATTCAGGGGTCATTCTTAAAGAATTGGGAGAAAAGTTAAGATTTAGTGTAAAGAGCGAGGTATTAACGAGGGTACAAACCCCCTCGTATACATAATAAAAATATAAGGTTATGAAAGTTTGTTAGGTAAGTTAATTCTTAAGTTACGTATATTTTTTACTAATAAAAA
Source organism: Artemia franciscana (assembly GCF_032884065.1). Classification (NCBI taxonomy): domain Eukaryota; kingdom Metazoa; phylum Arthropoda; class Branchiopoda; order Anostraca; family Artemiidae; genus Artemia; species Artemia franciscana. Next base: position 46,624,843 of record NC_088875.1, read on the forward strand.
CGTTCGTTAAAAATTAAAAATTCTAGTAGCCTTTTTAAGTAACCGAAAACTTGGAGGGCGGCTAGGCCTCCTTCTCCACCCCTTATTTCTCAAAATCGTCTGATCAAAACTAAGAGAAAGCCATTTAGCCATAAAAAGAATTAATATTCAAATTTCATTTTAATAATTTATGTGCGAAGAGCCAAAACCAAACATGCATTAATTAAAAAAAGGTTCAGAAATTAAATAAAAAACTCGCTCTTTACGCTAAAGTTTGACTCTTTGCCACAATTCTACTTTTTAAAACAATTAAAAGCTTTAGCGTAAAGAGCGGGGGATTTCGGAGGGGACAACCCATTTCATATACGGAGTAATTTCTGTTCGTTTTAAGTTTTAATGTCGCTCCCTACTTTCAGCTAAAAAAATAAGTTTTTTTATTTAATTAAATAAAAAACAAAAACAATTTTTTTAGCTGAAAGTAAGGAGCGACATTAAAACTTAAAACGAACAGAAATTACTTCGTATATGAAAAGGGCTGGTTCCTCAACAACGCCCCGCTCTTTGCGCTAATGTTTTGTACTGTTTTAAAAAGCAGAGTTGAGAGAAAGAGTCAAACGTAAATAAATAAATTGAAAATTTGTACTATTGCTCATCAGCTATTAGGAAGGACGGGTGATATCCCTCACTGTGTTGGTTTGGGAGATTCCAGAAGCCTGAGAAAATTACATTTCAATTCCCAATTAGTCTAAATCTACATGGCCGTTCAGATAAATATAGGAAAGGGGTATAAGGGGAGGAATTAATCTATCCTCTCTTTTTATTTAGAATAAACGTGAATAAATAAGAATACAATAGTATTTACGGTAGAATTATAGTTAATTGACTTCTTGTTATCTTGGAAAGGGTTTAGGTTAGGAAAATGAAACTTTCAGGGATGCGTCTAGAGGCTAAAGTATGTCCTGGGAAGGTATTTTGAAGTACATACCTCGGTAAAATTCTAGTTAATTGATTTCTTGCTATCTCGGAAAGGGTTTAGGTTAGGAAAATGAAACTTTCATGGATAGGTCTACAGGCTAAAGTATGTCCCGTGAAGGTATTTTACAGTACCCACCTCCACTCCTTTTCCGTCTAGAGGGCCCTGAAATTTGCCTACATGACAGGTCATACCTATTGAAATTTTGAAAAAACTAAATTTTACCTTAATTTTCAGTTATTAGTTGCTTTTACTCTACCTTTAGTTCTGAAAAACGCAACTCCTGTTATTTGAGTAGAATTTTGAGCCATTTCAATGTTTTCTTTCAAAATTTAGGAAATGTATTTGTATATCTTTAAAGCCTTATAAAATGGAATTGAGTTAAGTTATGAAGCTGAAAACAATTTTGTTGTACTTCAATTAGGCAGAAGATCTATTTTGCAAGGTTTCACTTTTATAACACACATATTTTGTAAGGTCATCAAAGGTCAGGCCCTGTAGAGGTAGAAGCAGTGGAGGTAGTTGCTTCAAAATACCTTCCCGGGACATCCTTTGGCCTGTAGATTTATCCCTGAAAGTTTCATTTTACAAACCTAAACCCTTTCTGATATAGCAAGAAGTCAATTAACTAGAATTTTACCCCTACCTCTACTCCTTCTCCCTCAAGAGGGCTCTGAAATTGGCCTACATGACAGGTCTATCTATACCTATTGAAATTTTGACATTACAATATTTTACATTAATATTCAGTTACTAGCTGGGTTTTCTCTGCCTTTAGTGCTGAAAATGCAATTCCTGTTATTTGAATAGAATTTTGAGCCAAATCAATGTTGTTTTTTTTTCAAAATTTAGGAAATATATTTGCATACCTTTAAAGCCTTGTAAAATGGAATTGAGCAAAGTTATGAAGCTGAAAACAATTTTGCTGTACTTCAATTAAGCAGAAGACCTATTTTGCAAGGTTTCACTTTTTTGACCCATATATTTTTAAAGGTCTTTAAAGGTCAAGCCCCTCTAGAGGGAGAAGGAGTGGAGGTAGTTGCTTCAAAATACCTTCCCGGGACATACTCTAATCTGTAGATTCATCCCTGAAAGTTTCATTTTCTTAACCTAAACCCTTTCTGAGATAGCAAGAAGTCAATGAACTAAAATTTTACCGAGGTGGGTACTTTGAAATATCTTCCCAGGATATAGTTTAGCCTGTAGACCCATCCCTGAAAGTTTCATTTTCCTAACCTAAACCCTTTTCGTGATAGCAAGAGGTCAATTAACTAGAATTTGACCTCCATTTCTACCTTATTTTGATGCATTAGAAGAAACTTAACAAATCATCAGCTCAAAAATGCTTTTTGGGCTACACCTCCCTCCTCCCATTAACTGAAAACACAATTCCTCAGAAGTAGGCCTAATTGTTTTATGTAACTAACAGACACTTACAAGAACTTTTAGTAATGCAATATTCCAGACTCCGAACAGTACACAAATTAAAAAATATAAGTCTTATAAATGTTGCTTTTCTAAGTTCTATTTTAGAACGAATCTAATTTCTTTTTTTCCAAACGTTTACAAGTCGTAATTTCAACCCGGTGACAAGACATAAAACTTTCTGTTTCCAATATCTTACCCTAGAGATTTCAACACCCACAATCACCCTGTCTTGGAACAAGCCCAATTCCAGGCAAGATTCCTTTCCGAAGCCAAGAGCGGGGGGTTAGATTTTTGTAAGACATGCTTCGTTAAGTAATGTATCTTGCGTAACTCTCTTGTCCACACCAGCATAAAAAATTTATAATCATATCACGAATGCTGTGTTCGTGCTTGGAAATAGAAAAATATAGAATTGGTCATGGATATCTTTAATTAAAGAGCAAATTCCAGTAATACTTTTGATATCTAGATCTGAACTACTGGGAGAGATTTCGGAGGATACGGTTATTAGAAGCATTAGTCAATGCAGTAACAAAGGTCTATGTACTATTTTGTTAGGTGTCTATTGGTTTTAAATAAATATAAATTAAATTTAAATAATAAATACTAAGAATAATATAATAAATAAATAATACTGAGAATAAGATAAATAAAAAATATATAAATAAATAAAAAAATAAAAATATATAATAAAAAAAATACTATAAATAATAATAAATTTAGTAATAAATACTCATTTAAATAATAAATACTAAGGCATAAAGGGTAATTACAATGTCTTAACTTCAATGTTACCCATATAGTCGCCTTTGCTGGATGCTGACACACAAAGAATGAAAGTTTCTTCATTAGCCAGACCTGGAAGTGTAAATTTCCAGGGACAGAAAATGAAAGAATAAATTAAAAATGTATAATGTGGACAATCAATGTGAGGAAACGAGAAAGCAGTGGTATATATCTAAATGTCCTAAGGGAACAGATTTGGAAATGTGTCTACGTTCGATCGCCACGAGCTGGAAATGAGTTTTTGAAACACAATTTTAATGAGCAAAATAACACTGAAAACAATGGTTCATATAAAAAAATATATAATGGAATGCAGCAAAATATTAAAACATTAACAAACGGAAACAAACAGTTCGTGGTAACGAACTGTAGTAAGGAGCAGCCCGGCTCAATAGTAAACGAAAGTCTAAAAAACTGAATTTTTATGCTAATAGATACATTGAAAAAATTGGACTTTTATGCTGATTTTAAATATATGTTTCATCAAATTTAGTCTTACCTATCAAAAGATACGAGCCTGTGAAAATTTGCCTTATTTTGGAAAATAGGGGAAAACACCCCCTAAAACTCATAAAAGTCATCGTAACAAAAATCATACCATCACATTCAATGTATCAGAGAACCCCACTGTAGAAATTTCAAGGTCCTATCTACAAAAATGTGGAATTTCGTATTTTTATAAAATGGTACTCCGAAATGTATACCAAGTGGCAGAAAGTGAGTGACCCCTAGTTTTTTCTTTTCAGCGTATGTGTGAAGAGCCTTCTGGAGGGGGGTATTTATCCCTCCCTTCTGAAAAACTGAAAAAAAAATCAAAAATTTGTAACGTTCGACAAATATACAATAATTTTTGTTGAAAAAGCATTCTTCGCACTAAGCCATTTGACCGTTTTGCACAGCCGATCCAAAAAACTTTAGCCAACTTACCCTCGTAAGGAAAATATTGTGCATAAGCCCAGCGCTTTTCAAAGGGGGAGTTCGAGGCAAGCTGCCCGGATGTATTGGCTGTCTACTTTTATTAAATTTTTCACTTTGATTTGGCTTTTTTTGTTTATGTTTGAATCGGAAGGGGGGCAGAGCATCTAACTTTTTCCTGGGAGCCACCAATCTTAGGATCAGCTCTACATGCACTCCTCAAGTATATGCCCCCAGGCACTCGTATGCCTGTAATATTTCTACAAGAGTATGTCCAAAACTAAGGGGCAATTCCACTGCCAGAAATGTATCAATTAAAAAAATTAAAAAATAATATAACACTTTGCCATAATTTTAAAATGGTATGCTGATTATTCCTATGACAGTTATTTAAGAATCCTGAAATTATAATACTCGTATCCAAAGAATATGATTCAAATTGAATTCCTTGTTCTTAGAAATATATGCAGTTATAGTTAAAAAATGAATACATATTCAATTGTAGTTTTGCTATGTTTTTCATAAATGTTTGATGATTTAAGAGCATATACTTTTCCTTTGATAAAATTAGTATCAAAAACTGAGTAGTAATGAAATCATATTTTTGATTTGAACACTGCAACAAGAAATGAATACAATTGAAGGTAAAAGGCGAAACAAGGGATAATACCAAGGTAATACAAGGGGTAATAAATCTAAATGTATACACAATCCAAGGTAATACCAAGGAGATGCTTATTTCCCAGATGTACATGGTTTCTGAGAGACAGATTTACCCCTCGGTAAATGCTGAAAACTGTTTATTAAGCTGTTCTTAATGAGATCAACAGAGCAATGTATGTTCAATCGGTGGCTGGTGTTTATCTACTCCCCATTAAAAATACTATACGTCGAAAACCTTCCCTCAGAAAATACCCTCCTCCCCCCCAAGGCCGGTTGGTCTAAAATCACTTTCGCCGTATAGAAAAAGGACTTTAACTCTCAATGTTTTTATCCAAGGAGCTCCTTCCGAATTTTTTTTGCCATAAGGTGGAGGCGTGGATGAGGAAGGGGCAGTCCCCCTAATATACGGGGTAAATTCTGCTAATTTTGGGGTTTAATGATACACTTTTCTTTCAAAATAATAGCTTAAACCATAAATATTTCCAGAAATCATAAGGGGGCAAATATCAAGTTCATATTTTTATGCATTCTCTAAAGTTCCTCTCGCGACCCTCCCCCCCGTTCTACATCCACCCTCACCTTGTATCCCCCTCCTCGGAACTAATTCTGTACTTATTTGATGGCTCAATGAGAATTGACAGTTTTTGGCATTAAAATGCACCCTTCGAGGTATCTCCTCCCTCAAAAACTACAAAACAATCAAAGAAACACATTGTAGAGGTGGCTTTTTGAGTTTTGTAATTTGTCCGTTGCTTACAAATAGTTTTTATTATAAGAAAACAGAAGGGCATTTTTCACGGGGGAGGGTGGAATATCTGGGTGATTTTTAGCGGGGAGTAAATTCTTGGGAATAATTTATTTTCAGTGTGGATGTATTTTTGGGGTGGTACTTTCCCGAGGGGCGGGATAACGTCTAGAATCGTTCAATCTCACTGCTGATCCTTCTCATCCAAAAAACTTTCCATATGGTTTACAGCAATTGTCTCGGCAGTCTGAAATTGTCACATATGACCCTGACATTCTATTACATTTTTAAAATAAAACTAGTTCAAAATTTGAAATTTAATAGTAAATCAGCATAGGTTGATAGAGCTGTTTCCGGCATAAGATTGTCGATGAGATAAAAATTTACGAAATCGGTCGGACACGGAATGTGAAAATCAACTTCCCCTGAGTCTTCGAAACCATATTGACCTCTTTAATTATCGAGATAGACAGATTTTTCTTCAAAGTCAGAAGTGAAAGTAGCTGACTAGTTTAGATATTAAAATATCAAATAGGATCTATTACCTGATAAACATGGGGGGCACTGGTATTGAAAGTTTTATATCTGGATCATGGGGGCCGAATTTTATTATTCTAAGGGGACTTGGGGCCTTGATATTTTGAATTTGATCAGGTTTCAATATAGTAAAATCCATATTTATTTTGTCGGCTTCCTGCCACATATACATACAAATTTATCGGGGGGGGGCTACTAAAATCCAGAAGTTTCAAGGAGCATGTGGCCGAGACCACCCCCTCCCCGTGGCCGCACTCGTTCACTTGCTTGGCCCTACTGACAATGTTGGTAGGTCTTTGAGTACTATTACATGTATGTTTTTAGCAAGACCATGATTTAAATAGGGGGTGGGGGTGAAAAATATAACGTCTACATAAAATGAGAGACAATGTTGTTTAACACAGGTTCTTTTTGCACTACACGGGAGAAGAGGGGGTCAAAATTGCACCCCTTTCAAGGTAAAATAGAAAGTAAAATAAAGATAACAGACCAACACTAAAAGCTAATTTAAAAAAATCTATCACACATAGAAAAAAGGTCAAAAGTTACTTCAAATTGGTGAAAAACATCATACAAAAATATAGTGAAATTTTGTTGCTACTGTTTCTGAGGGCTAAAACCAATTCGGGGGTAACCAACCCAATCAATATCTTTTGCAAATGAATCGAAATTTGATACCGGTGCCTTCGGGAAAGATATAACATGTATCGCCTCTTTGACAATGGTCTTATATTTATTTTATTTTTCTACTCTCAGGGGTATTCTGTAATTTAAATACTTTTTTTTCATTGGTCTTTTTATTCCATTAAAAGAAGATTAATACAAATCTTTAGTATACATGTTGCCATTTTGATCTTCTCATTGCGACTGCGTAAAGATGTAATTCTGCATAGTTGCAGGGTCCTGGGCGAGAGAACCCTCCTTACATTACTACAGAAAAAGTAGCTTTCCAGTTCTATTTTGTTTAAAAGGCGTTCTTGAATGATTTGATTATTGCCCCAAATTCAGACACGGTAAGCAGCAATTTGATTTTCTTCAGAGATTGGCTTTTTGGACTTTTTTTAGATTCCGTCGTGTGGGGTTAGATTTTAATATTAGCAACATTCTTGTCTGCAGACCCCTAGATAAGGAGCTCAAATTAAATGGAACCCATTTTGAAACAAAAGTTTCACATATCAGTTTTGTGGAACGATGGGCCTATTATACATTTTTCATATTATGTCAAAAAATAAGGCTGGATATGACTTTTATAAGAAAAAATTCAAAACATGTTATAATTATTATACGTTTTAGAAATGTGAAAGCCCCCAGGCTCCAGGGAACTGTTTCAACAGAATGCCCCTGGGACTCGTTTCAATCTCGAAGACCTTTTTATATGATCTTTGGTCTAATTTGAATAAAATAGTTATTTCAAAGTTTCTATTGGATACATTTGGGGGGAAAGATTGGGGGGGGAATTTGCCCTCTGATCCCTTTTGACTCTTAAAAAGAGCACTAGAGCTTCAGATTTTCAATCGAATTAACCTGCTCTTTCCGAAAGTATTTACATCAAAAGAACTAATTGAATCCGATTTGCCTAAAAAATTGAAATGCCCAAAATCCCACAATTTTTGAAGACCTAAACTACCTAAATACTGTGGTAAAAACACAAGTTGGATACATAACTGCCGGCATTAGTCACTTTAAAATTAAACATCAACTAAAAATGATGAACTTCACATAAAATAACCAGTGCTGTCAGGTTGTATAAACAATCAAACAGTTCGTGGTAACGAACTGTAGTAAGGAGCGACCCGGCTCAATAGTAACCAAAACTCTAAAAAATGGAATTTTGATACCAATAGCTACATCAAAAGAATCGCATTTTAATGCTGGTTTTAAATATATAAGTTTCATCAAGTTTAGTCTTACCCATCAAAAGTTACGAGCCTGAGAAAATTCGCGTTATTTTAGAAAATAGGGGGAAACGCCCTCTAAAAGTCATAGAATCTTAACGAAAATCACACCATCAGATTCAGCGTATCAGAGAGCCCTACTGTAGAAGTTTCGAGCTCCTATCTACAAAAATGTGGAATTTTGCATTTTTTGCCAGAACGCAGATCACGGATGCGTGTTTATTTGTTTATTTGTTTTTTTTTTTTTTTTTTTTTTCCCAGGGGTGATCGTATCGACCCAGTTGTCCTAGAATTTTGCAAGAGGGCTCATTCTAACGGAAATGAAAAGTTCTAGTGCCCTTTTTAAGTGACCCAAAAAATTGGAGGGCACCTGGGCCCCCTCCCACGCTAATTATTTTCCCAAAGTCAACGGATCAAAATTCTGAGATAGCCATTTTATTCAGCGTATTCGAAAAACCTTATAACTATGTCTTTGGGGAAGAGTTACTCCCCCACAGTCCCCGTGGGAGGGGCAACAAGTTACAAACTTTGACCTGTGCTTACATATAGTAATGGTTATTGGGAAGTATACAGGCGTTTTCAGGAGGATTTTTTGGTTTGGGGGAGGGGTTGAGAAGAGGGGGATATGCTGGGGGAACTTTCCTTCGAGAATTTGTAATGGGAGAAGAAAATTTCCATGAAGGGAGAGCAGGATTTACTAGCATTATTTAAAAAAAAACAATTAAAAAATAAAAGTGAAAAAGCTTTTTCAGCTGGAAGTAAGGAACAGCAATAAAACTTAAAATAAACAGGAATTATTACCCATATGAGGGGCTCACCTCCTTCTAATACCTCGCTCTTTACGCTAAAGTATTTTCGGTAATTTCAACTACTTGTTCTACGGCTTTTGTGATTCAGGGGGTCATTCTTAATGAATTGGGATAAAATTTAAGCTTTAGTGTAAAGAGCGAGGTACTGACGATGGGGCGAATCCCCTCATATATGTAATAAAAACATGAGAATACAAAAGTTCTTTATGTAAGCTAATTTATAAGTTACGTAAATCTTTTACCAATAAAAAGATTCGTAAAAATTTAAAAGTTCTAGTTGCCTTTTTAATTAACCAAAAAATCGGGGGGCAACTAGGCTTCGTCCCCCGCTCTTTTTTCCTCAAAATCATTCGATCAAAATTATGAGAAAGCCATAGAGCCAAAAAAAAAAAATATGCAAATTTCGTTTTGATTATTCCTCTGCGGAGAGCCAAAATCAAAACATGCATTGATTCAAAAACGTTCAGAAATTAAATAAAAAAAACAAGTTTTTTCAACTGAAAGTAAGGAGTGACATCAAAACTTAAAACGCACAGAAATTACTTCGTATATGAAAGAGGCTGCTTCCTCATCAACGCCCAGCTCTTTACGCTAAAGTTTTTTACTGTTTTAGAAAGAAGAATTGAGAGAAAGAGTCAAACTTTAGCGTAAAGAGCGGGGCGTTGATGAGGAAGCAGCCTCTTTCATATACGAAGTAATTTCTGTTCGTTTTAAGTTTTGATGTCACTCCTTACTTTCAGTTGAAAAAACTTGTTTTTTTTATTTAATTTGAAGAAGAGACAGCAAACGTTGCGAAAGAATTTCGTCCAATTAAGCTTTGTCAATTCTTTTAACACAAGGCTTATCAATACTGGGGACAATATTGGCCAATGTTTGATGAAAGTGCTGCACATTAGTCAGATACAAATAGAACACTAGTGTCAAATAATAAATTAATTTTCTACAATTTTTACATGAAGGCACGTTTTGAAGAAAGGCCAAATCCCCGAAAATTAAGATGACCGAATAAGCTTAGCAGGGACCATCACTAAGCCGAGTAAATAGGGGTAAACGGAGCCCTTTTGAAATATCCATAGCGCTAGAAACGGTGGATGAAGGTGGCGTTGGAGAGCCAGAGTCCAAACTCAGTCGATCCAAATCTGAACCCATTGAATCAACAAGAGACGGTGTGTCAAAGCCTAAAGTAAAGAAAAAGGTATTAAGAATGCTAGAGGCAAATTAAAAAAAAACATTAATGAGAACATACACATACAAAAAAAATTGACTAGCTAATTCAATTCTAATTTTAATTAAGTTGGCTTGTAATAATATCCCCAATAGCTACCCCCTCCCAAAAAAAAAAAAAATCTGGTAAGCTGTCATTTGTATTCACATATGCAAGGATTGGATTGTCTTGATTAAGAAATTTGTCAATCAATCGCAGACTCCCAAAAAATCGACCAAATTTAAAGAGGTAAACAGTTACGCTTCTTGAAATGCGGCGTCTGCAAACGATCAGAATACATAAATGCATTCCCTTTGACTGCAAGTTAGGACCACGGGCTCTTTTACGGCGGAGGAGGAGAGGTATTAGGCTTTAGACCTTAGCCCCTCTCCTAAATCTTAGGATATTTGCAGATCTGCTATACTTCTACATATTTCCTGTGATTCACATGTCTTTTGTCTTGCCGAAATTATCGCTCCTCCTCGAAATGACGTCTCATGTAAGCAACTGCTCGATTGACGAGGTACACTTATTTACCTCGTATATATATATATATATATATGTATATATATATATATATATATATATATATATATATATATATATATATATATATATATATATATATATATATATATATATATATATATATATATATATATATATATATATATATATATATATATATGTATGTATATATTTTAAATGAGACGGATGGCTGGTTACGAGCCATCCGTGTGTTTTTTTGTCTTTTTTTTTGGCTTTTTTACGTAATTTTATCACAATCAATCAATGGTCCCACCACCAACCAGAAATTTCTAGGGCCGTTCATAGGGCCTGATCCTCCCGGTCGTCATTTTTGTCCCGGTCTTCATTTGTGTTCCGGTGCCCCTGTCTGTAATTTCTCTTTGAGTGTCCTGGTCGTCATTGATGTTCCTGTGTCCCGGTACCCTCAACACTTAGTTGGTGGGGGCACTTCGCATCCTCCGAACCCACCCCCACCCCCCCGCGTGCCCAAGTCGTTACGCACCATTGTAGTTGTGTCCCTGTGTCCCACCTGTGAATATATATATATATATATATATATATATATATATATATATATATATATATATATATATATATATATATATATATATATATATATATATATATATATATATATATATATATATATATATATATATATATATATATATATATATATATATATATATATATATATATATATATATATATATATATATATATATATATATATATATATATATATATATATATATATATATATATATATATATATATATAAACTACGTATATCTTGCGAATATACAACATTCTTGGCTGTCCCATTGTCTGTGCATATAAATAGATTGTCAGGTTTACCGACTCTTGAACATGCAACATATAATTGTCCATGGGAAAAACAATCTATATGCAAATCTATACCTCATTATTCTAATGATTGCCCTTGAGCTTTGTTGACGGTGATTGTTAATCGAACATTCTCTGTGTCCCCGTCGTCATTTATATATCCCCCTGTGCCCCCTGGCGTCCCCGTTGTAGTTGTTTCCCTGTGTCCCGGGGGAGATTCGCCGGTGATTATTTTCAACAAGGTGTATTTTGCACGTTTTTTTTTGGGGGGGGTGTATTTGTCGGAGAGGAAAGACTGTGACAGATTCTTTGAAAGTGTGGTATATTCTTAGGAAAAGAGCTATTTTCTACAGGGATGATTTTCCATTTGGAAGGGAAGTTGTTTGTTTTTTTTTGGGGGGGGGGTAGACTTTTAATCAGATATTTTACACGGGGGAAATTTGGCTGAATTCAAATATAAATTTGCTCATTCAACTCATGATAAATAGTCCATGAAGAACTATCTATTAGAATTATCTACGAGAAACTTCTCGATGGAGGGGAGGGATCTTGGAAAAGTTTTCAACATAGAAGTAATTTTCGGAATGAATTAATAAACGATCAGAAATAAAGTAAAAATTAGTATCTTTTTTTAGTAAGAATATGAAGAATAAGCTAAAAAGAATTTTTCATCCGAAATAGTTAACTTTTTTTTTGGGGGGGGGGGGGATATTTGTAGCAATGACACACTTTTACGATGGCAAGTTCAATGGGGAAGAATTTTATGTGGGGGAACTTCCTTAGCGTAATTACCATGAATGAGGAGGTATTTATCGGAATACTATTCGAAAAAATCAGAAGTTAAATTTTAAGAAAAACTATTTTTTCAGCTGAAAGTGAGGAGAAGCGCTAAAACCTGAGAAGTTTATATGTGGGCTGCCTCCTCCTCGATACCCCACTCTTTAAACTAAAATTAGACCTTCAGTCAAAATTCTTAAAGAGAAACTTTTTTTAAAGTGTTTAAAACTTGAGCGTGAAGAGAGATGTATTGAAAAGGAGGCGGCATATATACGGAATAATATCTGTTTTCTTAAAGTTTTAATATTATTTTTTACTTTTAATTGACAAAAATTGTAACTTTTTAAATTTAATTATCATAAAGATTGATAATTTACAACTTCTTGAAAATACATTTCTAAACTCCTTCCGAAATCCCAAGGCCATAATGAAATTCTCCAATTAATAGTTTATTCAAATTTCCAAATAAGAATTACAGTTTAACCCACCCTCTAGATTAAGCCTTTTGCAAGTAATTTTATGGAGTCATAACCTGTTTTGGTATTTTATTGATAAAAAGGACAGTAAGTGAAAAATATCCCCCATCCGAATTTTCATGTATTAGATCTACCGTCCATTGATTTCCACTGCGAAGGACATATATTAAAACCCGGTATATGGGGTAATCTCCAGTACCTGCAACTGTTTATCAAGACCTGTTAAAGGTTTGACACATTAATATTAGACTTCAAAATACCACTTAAACATCAGAGATTCATCTCTCATACGCCATCTTCTATTCGAAGTACCTACTACCCGTATATTTGATCGATACGCCTTTATATCCATGCCAAAAGCTAAAACAAAAGACCAAAGCTAAAACAAGTCTTGTGACGTATTTTCTGATTATCCCATCACCTTCCTATTAGCTTATGAAGCAAAACAGGTTTGGTGATGTCAGGTTTAAGACGTGCCCGGATTCGATATTTGTGTCTTTTTTAATCAAATTGGCATGGCCGCAAGAAACCTGTTTTCTAACATGCCATGAACGGCTAGGCCTGTTTTCGAGAGACCTCAATTATAAAGCGCTTATGCTACAAATAGTGCCCTTTTCAAAACTCTTCTTTCATTCCATCCTTTTTTATGGCTTCTGTTTTGTATTCTTTCACATATATTTAGATCATTTCTTTTTTGCAATTCCCGTTCTAACCAGTATGTGGATTTTATGACTTACTCTTTTCTTTCTTTCTTTTTTTTTGGGGGGGGGGGAGAGGGGAAGGGTTCTGTAAAAAAAATCTGGGCTTCAGTCTGGCCAACATGAATAAATGTCCAAGCCTTAAGAATCAAAAAGTTTTTTATATCTACATATTGCTGATTTCATGAGGCACTAATAATAGTAAAAAACAGAGCAAATACCAAATATTTAACCATCCATTGAATACGGCAAGTAAACATTTTCCTTTGGTGTTTACTATCCTGAAATTAAGTCACCCTACACAGGCTAGCACGCACGGTGGCAACGTTGTCTCCCCGCGAACCTCTAAAGTGTTTTTGACCGAGCATATTTTAGGAACTACCTCAACAGCACGGCACCCTTCTTGAGAAGTCTTGGCTTTACTCTTTGCCGTACACGTCTTTTAATTCCAGGAGGGAACCAAAATCAACATCGTGGGTAGGTGGTATTTGTCCATTGTGGCCGAAAAAATAGATATTCAAATGGGGATAAGTCCATCAATTAGACAGTGAAAACAGATATGCAATTCTGGATATTTCGATCACATGTACAGTGATTGTCATCAGTAGAAATACTGAAACACTAAAATTACAACTAACATATTTAAACAGAACAAAATAATAACTTCCGGTCCACAAATAGTTTTACGGTCCATTCATTAGATTTGTCTACGAGAATTTATTAACTGGGTTCACCCACTGACTTTGTCAAATAGTTCGTGGTACCGAACTGTAGTAAGGAGCAGCCCGGCTCAATAGTAACAGAAACTTCAGAAAATGGATTTTTGATACCAATAGTTCCATCAAAAGAATCGCTTTTTTAATACTGATTTTAAATATATAAATTTCATCAAGTTCAGTCTTACCTATCAAAAGTTACGAGCCTGAGAAAAGTTGCATTATTTCAAAAAATAGGGAGAAATACCCAATAAAAGTAATAAAATCCTAATAAAAATGAAACCATCAGATTTAGCGTATCAGAGAATCCTACAGTAGAAGCTTCAAGCTCCTATCTACAGAAATGTGGAATTTTGTATTTTTTGCCACAAGACAGATCACGGATGCGTGTTTATTTGTGTTTTTTTGTTTTTTTCTCCCAGGGGTGATTGTATCGAGCCAGTGGTCCTAGAATGTCACGAGAGGGCTTATTCTAACGGAAATTGAAAATTCTAGTGCCCTTTTTAAGTGGCCAAAAAAATCGGAGGGCACCTAGGCCCCCCACGCTCTTTTTTCCCAAAGTCACCGGATCAAAATTCTGAGATAGCCATTTTATTCAGCATAGTAAAAAATAAAAAATAAAAACTTTGTCTATGGGGACGATTTACTTTCCCACAGTCCCCGTGGAAGGGGCTGCAAGTTACAAACTTTGACCAGTGTTTACTCATAGTAATGGTTATTGGGAAGTGTGCAGACGCTTTCAGGGGGATATTTTTGATTGGGAGAGAGGGTGGGTGAGGAGGTTATGCGGGGGGAACTTTCCATGGAGGACTCTGTCATTGGGGAAGAGAATTTCCATGAAGGGGGTGCAGGATTTTGCAGCATTCTCTTAAAGGGCAATAAAAAATAAATTTGAAAAAGTTTCTTCAACTGAAAGTAAGGAGCAGCATTAAAACTTAAAGCGAACAGAAATTGTTACGCACATGAGGGGTTCACCTCCTTCGAATACCTCTCTCTTTACGCTAAAGTAATTTTATTAATTTCAACTATTTATACTACGGCCTTTGTGATTCAGGGGTCATTCTTAAGCGATTGGGACAAAATTTAAACTTTAGTGTAAAGAATGAGGTATTGACAAGGGGGCGAACCTCCTCATATGCCTAATAAAAACAAACGAATTTAGAAGTTCGTTATGTAAGTTAATTCCTAAGTTACTCATATTTTTACTAATAAAAACGTTCGTAAAATAAACAGTTTTAGTTGCCTTTTTAAGTAACCAAAAAATTGAAGGGTAACTAGGCCTACTCCCCGCTCTTTTTTTTCTCAAAATTGTCCGATCAAAACTATGAGAAAGCCATTTAGCAAAAAAAAAAGTTAACATGCAAATTTCGTTTTAATTATTTATGTGCGGAGAGCCAAAATCAAAACATGCACTAATTCAAAAGCGTTCAGAAATTAAATATAAAAAAAAAGTTTTTTTAACTGAAAGTAAGGAGCAATATTAAAACTTAAAGCGAACAGAAATTACTCCGTATATGAAAGAGGCTGTTCCCTCCTCAACGCCCCACTCTTTATGCTAAAGTTTTTTACTGTATCAAAAAGTAGAGTTGAGATAAAGAGTCAAACTTTATCGTAAAGAGTGGACATTTGACAACATAAAAGAAAATAAAAGAACATTACACACATAAACACAACATAACATAAAAGAACATTCTTTGTTCACAAATCACAGAGACTAGACTATTCCTGTAGGAGAGATAGCTAGGGCAGCAGCATCTCTAGGTGGTGTTGGCCGTCCCACCCAAATATACATACTTTTGCTTTTCATTCGAACCTCAAAATTGAGAATTTTTCATGTTCCCGATCTAAACAAAGTGCAAAACGCCAAACGTATAAAACGTGCCAAAAGTGCAAAACGCCAAACTTATAAAACGTGCAAAAAGTGCAAAACGCCAAACGTATAAAACGTGCAAAAAGTGCAAAACGCCGAGTGATAGAGGTGGAAGGGTCTTCGGTCTAGCATCAGGGACCCCTCCTTGTAAAAATTTGTGAATGACTCCAATTTAAAAATTTGTAAAATGCTCACCTTTTTGTCATTCTTTAAAGGAAATTTTTGGACCTTCTGATCCTTCCTATTGAAATGGCAAGCTAAAATTTTCTGTTCCGATGATTTTGAGGGATAAGAAGATGCCCGAAGATACAGTCTCCGCTGCAGGGGGGCTGGCTGCCAACCCATAACACTCAGTCCTTTGAAAAGGGTACTGCATTTCCGAATTTCAGATTGAATGAGCGCGTATTAGAGTTCTACGACTATCAATTCTGTACAAAATCACATGGGGAAAAATAATCCTGGTGAGAGACAACGCTCTTTCCTTAGTAAACGCTATTGCGTTAACTCTTAAAATATTTTTTTCAAGGATTTGTCTTATACGAGTTTTTTTTTGTATAGTTTCGCTTCATTAATCCTGGGGTAAACTTTATTTCTTATCATGACTTCTTTACAGGCGCATTTCTTCGATCTCTCTACTGTCCTGATTAAAATGGAAGCTTAGAAGTTTTTGTAGAAACGGTATATTGCCACTCTTTCATTTCCTTTTTAAACCTTTAAAATGTATAGAAGAACTACTTAAGAAACAAAGACCAAAAAAATAGAAAAAAAAGGAAAAAACCAAGAAGTTCCAAGCGAGAATTTTTTTGTCTCCTTATTTGGCTTTGTTCATTCTCTTCATTTAGATCGCCCTTTATTTTTTCGTCGTTATTTATAGCCAGTCAGTCTAGCATCAATATAAACTGTTTTAAAATCGCTCCTTCCTTCCAATTAAATTAAAAAAAAAAACAAGTCTTTTTAAATGAAAGTAAGGAGATTTTAGTTATAGTCCAACTTTTTAATTCTTAAAGCACTACAAATCAATTTACAACAATAAATATATAGACTTTCACATCAAGAAATCTGAGGATGGAGTTTCTAGGGCCGGTAGCCCACATCCTATCCTGATTAGCCCAGGGTATAATTTGAAAAGTGATCAGAAGTTAAATATAAAATCATTTTTTTTCAGCCGACAGTAAGAAGCTACATTGAAACTTAAAACAGACAAAGATTATTCTGTATATGAAGGGGCTACTCCCTCCTCAATCCCTCACTCTATATGGTAAAGTTCGACTTTTTATCCCGATTCTTTAAGAATGACTGCTCAAACACAAGGGCTGTTGAACTGGAATAAGAAGCTTTTTTAAAACACTTAAAAACTTTCGTGTAAGCGATCGAGGGCTTAAGGAGGAGTCAGCCTCCCCCATTATAAGGAATAACTTCTGTTGGTGTGAAGTTTTAACCAGAGGCGTAATTTCGTCAAAATCTTGGGGGGAGGGGAGCAAATTTGGAGTATATTTTTCTAAATCAAGCGAAAATAACAGTAAAAACTAAAGAATAAGCTATTTGGTACCATATAGGTACTATTTAGTACAATAAAAGTACTATAAAGGTACTTTTAGAGGTAAATATGTACTAAAAAATGATTTGTTAAAATTATAATTAAAATAAATTTTGTAAATATAAAATGCTCGAATTATCCAGGTTTTTCTTAGTTTTGACAAGATCTTGAAAGAAACCAAATTTCAGGTGAAGGAGGCAAACTGGGGTATGGAGGCAGAAAAGCTGATGTCTTGGAGGAGCAATTAACCCCCTACCCTTTAGCAAATTACGCTCCTAGTTTTAATGTTATTGTTTACTTTCAGTTGAAAAAGTTTCTTTTTATATTTGATTTCTGATTGTCTTCCAAATCATGCAACGAAATCCCCCTCCCCCCTGTGGAAAGTTTTGAAACATAAAATCCCCTGGAAAAATGCATTCCAATAGAAAATTCTCTCCGTGGAACATCCCCAACAAACGTCTGTATATTTCCCAGTAACAAATACTATAGGTAAACTATGGGCTAATTACATAGCTTTCACCTTTTCTCCAAGGGCTGGGGGTTATGTCATCACTAGAGGCATAGTTATTGGACCCTTTAACTAAATTGAACCAAATAGCTGTCTCAAAATTTCTATATGTGTTTGGAGAAAAAAGGGTAGGAGGGGGAAAGGTGCCCTACAATCTTTTTGGTCCGCTGTAAAGAGCATTCGAACCTTTTAATTTAGGTTTGAACGAACCCTATTCCGATATTCTGGGACCATTGGTTCCATGGGACTTTCCATGGGGGGGGGGGGATAACCAACAAAAACAATAAGGAACCTTGCATCCATTAATTTTGTCCAAAATTTTAGTTATAACCCAACATTTTAATTCTTAAAACACTACAAATCAATGTAAAAGCATAAATATATACACTTTCAGAGCAAGAAATCTGAGGATGGGTTTTATAGGGCCGGTAGCCCACATAATATCTTGATTAGCCCTGAACATGATTTGAAAAGCGATCAGTAAGTTAAATATAAAAAAAACAAGTTTTTTTCAGCTGTAAGTAACAAGCAACACTGAAAATTAACACAGACAAATATTATTCCAGATTTGACGGGGCTACCCCATCCTCAATCTCTCACTCAATGTCGTAAAGTTTAACAATTAAACTGATTAAACTGTTTAACAATTAAACTGCTGAAACACAAGGGCCGTTGAACTGGAATAAAAAGCTTTTTTAAAACACTTAAAAACTTCAGTGAAACGAGCAAGGGTTTAAGGAGGAGGCAGTCTCCCCCATTATATGGAATAGTTTCTATTGCTTTGAAGTTTTAATCACTGGCGTAATTTCATCAAAATCCTGGGGGGGGGCAAAGTTGGAGCCAATTTTCTCAAATCAAGTGAAAATGACAGTAAAAACTAAAATAAGCCATTTGGTACCATAAACATACTATTTAGTTAAATAAAAGTACTATAAGGGTACTTTTTAGTGCTATAAAGCAAAATTATTTACTAAAAAAATTATTTGTTACTGTTGATTCTTGAATTATGCTGGTTTATCTTAGTTTTGACAATATTTTGGAAGAAACTAAATTTCAGCTGGGGAGGGAGGGGGTGAGGTAAACTAGGGTCTGGAGGGGGCAAACTGAGGTCTTGGAGAGGTAGTTGTCCTCTCCCACACCCCATAGTAAATTATGCCCCCGTTTTTAATGCTACGGTTTGCTTTCAGTTGAAGTTTTTTTTTATATTTGATTCTGAATGTTTTCCAAATCATGCTACGATACCCCTCTCACTCCTTGTAGAAAATTTTGAAACATAAACTACCCCTGGAAATTTGACTTCCAATAGAAAATTCTCTCCGTGGTACATCCCCCAAACAAAAGTCTGCATATTTCCCATTAACAATACTATAGGTAAACTATGGATAAATTAAATAGCTCATCTTTTCTCCAAGGGCTAGGGGGGCTATACCATCACTAGGGGCATAGTTATTCGTCCCTTTAACTATGTTGAACCAAATGGATGTCTGAAAATTTCTATATATCTTTGGAGAAAAGGAAGCGTAGGAGGGGCTATAGGTGCCCTCCAATCTTTTTGGTCCGCTGTAAAGGGCATCAGGTCCTTTTAATTAGGGTTTCAATGAACCCTATTCCGATATTCTGGGACGATTGGTTGCACAGGACTATCCCTGGGGAAAAAATAACTAACATAAAACCACAAGGAACCACGCATCCATTGTCTATCTTTTGGCAAAAATTACAAAATTTCACATCATTGTAGATAGGAGTTTGAAAGCTTCACAGTTGGGTTCTCTAATATGCTAAACCTGACGATCTAATTTTTAATAAAATACCTTGACTTTTTGAGGATATTTTCCCCTTTTTTAAAAATCTGGCAAATTTTCTCTGCTTGTGGCCTTTAACAGGTAAAATTAAACTGAATTAATTCTATATATTTAACAGTAGAATAAAAAAAATCAATCAATTTGATGTATTAACTGTTGTCAGATTTTACTTTTTTAGAGTTTCGGTTACTATTGTGCCAAGTCACTTCTTACTTATAGTTTGTTACCAGGAAGTATTTGATATTATATAAACTAACCTCTGCTCAATGTATTAGTTGAATTACGCTCTTCGATTTCAATGGAAATACTTTGTTTAAAATATAGTCAACTCTTACAGAAGACGACCTGCATACTGGCGTCCATGGGAGGAGACAGGGGGGGAGGCAATTTTCCCCTGGCTTTCCAAAAACACCTTTCTGGGTGGGATTTTCATTGAAGAATTTGTTTACATTTCCTTTAAAAAAAAAAAAAAAAAAAAAAAAAAAAAAAAAAAAAAAAAAAAACCAGTGACGAATTTCCCACACTTCATACTCCTAATTCTGAAAAGTATATTTTTTTTTGTAGGGTATTGTCATTGAAAAATATCTTGTATTTGTGTTGTCACTGATGAAATTTAAGAAGAGATCCCACTCCCACCTAGATTCTGAAAAACACACTTTGCCCACTGCATTTTCGTGAATCGACGCCACTGCCCCTAAAGAAAATATTTTACTGTGATTTGCTCTTGATTTTAATGTAAGAACTTAGGTTTAAGAGCCAGTAACGTCTGGGACTGGAGAAGGGGGAGTAGCACTGCCCCAACTCCGGCAGGATTTTTTCGCCCCCTAGAAAAATACTTTGACACGTGTCGGTTATTGGAAACACATTCAAGAATTACGCTTAAGTTACATATCAGAAAACCATTTTCATAGCTACAAAATAAGTGACGGATAATACAGTTCATTGGGCTTTGACAAAATACATTGGACTTGTACAATTTGTGCTATATATTTCCAAATTAGGGGGGGGGGGTAGGTTATATTAGGTTGGGTTAGGTTTCCATAATTTTGTTTCTAAAGTATTATTTCATCATCATATTTTGATATATTTCATTAGGGTTAACCTAACTTCACTTCTAGGGTGAGTTTCCAATACCAGACAAGTGCCAATACTTTTTTCAGTATCTTCATTGAAAAATGATTTTTTTGGTACTTTCATTAAAAAAACGAAGAATTAACAAAATAGACCCACCCCTTGATTTTGGAAAATACACTTTTGCCACCACCACCCTGGTTTCCATCAGTTGCAGCCACAATTTAAAACATTGAATCAATTTCGACAGAAGATTCCGATTCTCATACCAACACTAAACGGGATATCTTGACTCTGATTTCACACAGCAGTATCAGCATATTGTTTTCCTTAATAATTTTGTTACTACCCATCAAAAAGTAGACAAAGGAAATTGTTATCTATCACTTTCCCCTCTCAAACGTAAAACGTAAAATTTGACATAGTTCTTACCATTTCATGATATGTAGAAGGAGAGTGTCGAGATGAATTATTTCATTCGCTCACGTTCAGTTAAAAATTTCAAATTGTTGTTTGTTTCAGTTTCAGTGTGATTCCGAGCTTTTGAAGGGACAGACGAAATTAGAAATTCTTTGTGTGAGTTGAAACTTTTACATTTTTCTTTTCTCAGATTATTTTTTAGCATTTGAAAGATAAAGCGTAGCAAACCGAATATACAGTAGGCTAGTGAGGACTTTATTACGGGGTAGAGGATATCTGAACTAGGCTGTGAAAGGTAATAAGACCTATAAAATCATTTATGGCAATTATATTATAAATAGACATGCTCCTAGGCTTCGCCGCAGATTTGGGGCTTTGATGGGTTAAAGTGCAGAGTAGGGGCTCTTCACAATTAGCCTATGTAATTCCACCCTGTCCCTCTCCAAATGACACTGACCTTTGATGATCTTAGAAAATTTTCATGGTATTAAAGTGAAACTTTCATAAATCGATCTACAGTTCATATGGGACAGAAGGAAAGTGTTTTGAGTCTCTTACATTTTCTAAATCCTGATTCTTTGGTTTTTAAGACTTGCAATTCTATTTTTTAAGTGGGGAAAAAGTTCTTGTATGGCTTAAATACTGCTAAGATAATTTGAACTATTGTAGCCTATAAAACCTTCAGCCTAAGGAAAGGCATCTAAAAACCACAGCATAAGCCGATTCCTTCAATAATTTCCTGTGGGATTTAAGACTATAGGCTAGGTTTAGGACTAGGCCTAATGAGGCCATATTTGCATAGACTATATGCCTGTGCCAATGTTTGCTGTTTTTAAATTGACTTTACTTGGCATTATGAAGCAACTGTTGATGTGAAATACACACCAAAAAAAGTAATGGTTATACGAATAAACCACTAAACTTTCGCATATAGCCTATGACTATAACTGGTACTATCATGGGGGGGGGATTGGGACAATTGTAAAAGCAATAATAATCATATTTGGAAAGAGTATTGAATGGGAAAAGAGGTTTAGCTATTTTTTTTTTTGTATTATATTCGCCTAGATAACTAACTGGAGAGAAGGACACATACCCTATTAGGTTATCAAACAGTTCGTGGTAACGAACTGTAGTAAGGAGCGACCCGCTCAATGGTACCGAAAGTAAAAAAAAAATAAAACTTTGATACCAATTGTTACGTCAAAAGAATCGTATTTTTACGGTGATTCTAAATATATAAGTATCATCAAGTTGAGTCTTACCCATCAAAAGTTACGAGCCTGAGAAAATTTGCCTTATTTTACAAAATAGGGGGAAAGAGCCCTTAAAAGTCAAAGAATCTTGGGATTTTGTATTTTTTCCGAGAAGACAGATCACGGATGCGTGTTTTTGTTTGTTTGTTTTTTTTGTTGTTTTTTTTTCAGGGGTGATCGTATCGACCCAGTGGTCCTAGAATGTAGCGAGAGGGCTCATTCTAACATAAATTAAAAGTTCTAGCGCCCTTTTTAAGTGACCAAAAATCTCGGAGGGCACCTAGGCCCCCTCCCAAGCTCATTTTCCAAAAGTCACTGGATCAAAATTTGGAGATAGCCATTTTGTTCAACATGTCGAAAACCTAATAATTATGTCTTTCGAGACGACTTAATCCCCCACAGTCCCCGGGGGAGGGGCTGTAAGCTACAAACTTTGACCATTGTTTACATGTAGTAATGGTTATTTGGATGTGTACAGACGTGGGCAGTTACGTGGGAGGATCTTTCTATGGAGGAATTTATCATGAGGGAAGAAAATTTCCGTGAAGGGGCCGCAGGATTTTCTAGCTTTATTTAAAAAAAATAATGAAAAAAAATAATGATGGAAAAAGTTTTTTCAGGTGGAAGTAAGGAGCAGCATTAGAACCTAAAGCGAACAGGAATTATTATGTATATAAGGGGTTTCTTCTCCTCCACAAAACCTGACTATTCACGCTAAAGTATTTTTCTTACTTTGAACTATTTATTCTACGGCCTTTGTGATTCTGGGGTCATTCTTAAAGAATTGGGACCAAAATAAAGCTTTATTGTAAAGAGCGAGGTATTGACGAGGGGGAGAACCCCTTAGTTAGGTACTTCCAGGTAATCTAGGACGATGAAATTTGGCAGGCGCATTAGGAGCCAGAAATAGAAATTGCCATTTCCCCGATTCGACTATCTGGGGGGAGGGAGGGCGGTTAAATTGGAAAAATGAGGTATTTTTTAACTTACGAACGGGTGATCGGATCTTACTGAAATTTGAATTTGATAGTATCTCAGAGCTGTTATTTTAAATCCCGACCGGATCTGGTGAAATTGGGGAACTGGGGGGGGGCTAAAATCTTGGAAAACGCTTAGATTGGAGGGATCGGGATGAAACTTGGTGGAAAAATAAGCAGAAGTCCTAGATACGTGATTGACATAACCGCAACGGATCCGCTCTATTTGGGAGAGTTGGGGGGGGGGGATTAATTTTGAAAAATTAGAAAAAATGAGGTATTTTTAACTTACGAAGAAGTGATCGGATCTTAATGAAATTTCATATTTAGATGGACCTCGTGACTCAGATCTCATATTTTAAATCCCGACCGGATCCAGAGTCATCGGGGAGGGGAGGAGTTGGGGGGACCGGAAATATTGGAAAACACTTAAAGCGAAGAGATCAGGATGAAACTTGATGGGAAGAATAAAAACAAGTCCAAGATACGTGACTGACATAACCGGACCTGATCCTCTCCGGATCCGGTGAGAATTTGGGGGATTTTGGGGGGACCTAAAATCTTGGGAAACGCTTAGAGTGGAGAGATCGGGATGAAACTTGGCGGGAAAAATAAGCAGAAGGTCTAGATACATGATTGACATAACCGGAATGGATCCTCTCCGGGGGGAGTTGGGGGGGGGGGGGTTGATTCTGAAAAATTAGAAAAAAGAGGTATTTGAACTTACGAAGGAGTGATCGGATCTTAATGAAATTTCATATTTAAAAGGACCTCGTAACTCAGATTTCTCATTTTAATCCCCGACCGGATCCAGAGTCATTGGAGGGGGGGGGGACCAAAAATCTTTGAAAACACTTAAATCGGAGGGATTAGGATGAAACATGGTGGGAAGAATAGAAACATGTCCAAGATACGTGACTGACATAACCGGACTGGATCTGCTCTCTTTGGTAGAGTTGGGGAGGGGGAGTAATTCAGAAAAATTAGAAAAAATTAGGTATTTGTAACTTGCGAACGGGTAATCAGATCTTAATAAAATTTGATATTTAGCCATGGAAATACCCTCCTCATCCCCGCGTATAATTTACTCTGGGATAGAAACTTTTTTCCACATAGAAAATTCTTCCTGGGGACCCTCCTCCTTCCCAGAACATTCATAGCAAAAAGTTTCCGTATATTTCCCGGGAAAAATGCTAAATGTAAACAATAGGCAAATTGCATTACTAACAACCCTTTCCTAGGGGTTGTGGAAGAATATACCATTTTCAAGAGTATAGGCCTAGTTATTGGACCTTTCAACTATTTTCAATCATAAACAAACAAATACAACGTAGAAACAATAGGGAAAGTTTTTTCAAGACAATGGAAATTATTTATGTAGATATTTCGGCCCTATGTCCAAGGGCCGTCTTCAGCACAATACAATACTATATATATATATAAAAGAACTTACATCAAATTGTGAGAATTAAAACTGAATATAAAAACACTTATTAAAACAATTTTTTTTTAAAAAATATAGCCCTAGCATCCTTACTTCAGCGAAGTTCAACCAGGACTGGCGAAAAGAATGAAATGAAGAAATATAAACTCATTCAAACTAAAGAGAATAAAATGATTAGATGCAATTTCTTAAAGCTAATCTTGCTTGTTTAGCAGCCTGTCTCAAAGGCCTTTTCGTAGTTGGTTCAGTACTATTATAAATTGGTTTAGTAAAATATTTTGTTAGATCATTTTTAATTAAATTTGAGTATAAAGAATTTAGTGAGTATTCCCCCAAGTCCCTGTTCAAAGAAATATTTTTATTTATTTTGAGATTAATTTCAATTGATTCTCGAACCACCTGTTTTATTCCCAAATCATTACTAATGAGTGAAGAGTTTTCAAAAAGTATCATGTGGGACGGATTATTAAATATATGCCAACCTAGAGCAGAATCAAAGGAATTGTTGGAACCATTTGAAATTAAGGCCTTATCTATGTCATTTTTATGCTGTTGTAACCTTTTGTCTAGATTCTGATGGGTCCTGCCGACATAGTATTTTCCGCAATCACAGGGTATTTGATAGACCCCTCTTTGGCGAGTAACTGGGGTCTTATCTTTACCCGAATTTAAGAAATTGATGATTTTAAAATTATTAGTAAAAACTACGTACAGATTATTTTTTGTGCAAATATTTTTTAATTTTGTTGTAATCTTTGGGATATACGGAAGATAGACAATATTTGAGGGCTTATCAATAGCCTCACATTGTGAAGTATCTTCTTCGATTTTACAAGAATGTCTTTTTATTCTACGGCTAATTATTTTATTTACAAAAGGAATGGGGTATCCATTACCAAAAAGAATATCTCTGATAAAATTTATTTCTGCATTTATATATGAATGGGAGCAAATATTTAGGGCACGATCAATGAGGGAAATTACAACTGCTCTTTTAACTTGTGGGGGGTGATTTGAATTAAAGTGAAGATATCTATTGTTTTGTGTTGGCTTTCGATATATATTAAAATCCAGTTTATCAGCATTACGAATAATTAATACATCCAAAAACGGTAGTTTATTTTCAATTTCAACTTCAAGGGTGAACTGCAAATTTCGGTCATAAGTGTTAAGATGATCTAAGAAGCCCCGAAGTTCAGCTTCCCCATAATTCCAAAGTGAAATTACGTCATCCATATAACGACCCCAATAGACATGTTTTAGAAAATAAGAATTCAATGCCCAATTCTCAAGATTCTCGACGTAAATATTTGCTAGTAGCCCGGATAAAGGTGCCCCCATGGGTAATCCATTTTTTTGCTGATAAAAAGAATCGCGAAATTGAAAATACATAGAAAACTTATTACAAATTTTAACAAGAGTCATTAAAACTTCACAATCAATTCCTGTCGCTGAAGTCTCGATCAATTGGTAATTTTCTTCTATTTTGTTTTTTAATAATTCCTCTGAAATAGTTACATCTATATTTGTATACATGGAAACAATGTCGAAACTACTAACTATTGTGTTTTCTGAAATACTTGTGTTGCTAAGTTTTTTAATCAAATCTGCCGAGTTATGAATATAGGAATTTTGAGAATACAATAAAGGTTTGAAAGCTGCACAAAGCCATTTTCCAATATTGGCAGCGGGAGCTTTAGTACAAGCTACAATAGGTCTTAAGGGAATACCCTGTTTATGTATTTTTGGTAAACCGTAGAGTTTAGGACAGAAACTACCACGGGGAAAAAATTTATTGTATAGTTGTGGGGTGATTTTACCATTTTGTTTTAGCTGCTTTAATTCATTTATAATATTATTAGTGAACTGATCAGTAGGATCATGAGTTATTGTTTGATATGTAATTGTGTCATTTAAATGCGAAAAAATTTTGTTGTCATAGTCTGTTGTATTCATGACAACAAGTGAATTGCTTTTGTCTGCTTTAGTTATTATAATAGAAGGATCTTTTCGGAGATTAGATAGTATTTTTATGTCATGCAAATTTTTCGGTGTGGAATTAGTAGGAGGCTTAAACTTTTTTTGGCTATTATAGAGGATATTTATTAGACCAGATCTAACTTCATCCGGGTTAGAGACAGAAGGATAGTGTTTATGCAAAGCGGACTCTAGAGAGGAAACTATATCTGCCACAGGAACCTGTTTCGGTAGAAAAGAAAATTTTGGACCTTTTTCTAGTGTTTCGATTTCCTGGGGTTCCAATGTTTTAGAAGAGAGGTTAACGATAGCAGACCCAGGAGTGAATCTTGGAGAATAAATACGGTTTCTCATCGAAGATTCATTTCGTAAGCCCTCTAATTTTTTATAGAGGCGTTCCTTGGACAAGCGAAAATCGTGGCTAAACAAATTCCTTTCTAATCTAACAACTTGAGCAAAATCAACGGTGGACAGGTTTTCCAGCAAAAAAGTTTCCAACGATTTTCTCTCTGAAGAAATAATATGTCGTTTCTGTTTTTTGTCCTTAATAATATGGACTAGGGTTTTTAACTGTAGTGTATGGGCAAATTGCGCTTCTTTTCGGGTATTTAAATGTAATTTATATCTTAAAGACTTGGGAATAAGGTTTTCCTTTCTACAGGATTCTAAAAATTTTTGTTGATTGATAATATTAGCATGTTTTTTACCTAGACTAATAAAATAAAAGATATCATAGGTCAACTGCTCCCCATAAGCTAGACGAAAATAGCGACGAAGACCACACTGCCTTTCCATAACAAACAAATACAACGTAGAAACAATAGGGAAAGTTTTTTCAAGACAATGGAAATTATTTATGTAGATATTTCGGCCCTATGTCCAAGGGCCGTCTTCAGCACAATACAATACTATATATATATATAAAAGAACTTACATCAAATTGTGAGAATTAAAACTGAATATAAAAACACTTATTAAAACAATTTTTTTTTAAAAATATAGCCCTAGCATCCTTACTTCAGCGAAGTTCAACCAGGACTGGCGAAAAGAATGAAATGAAGAAATATAAACTCATTCAAACTAAAGAGAATAAAATGATTAGATGCAATTTCTTAAAGCTAATCTTGCTTGTTTAGCAGCCTGTCTCAAAGGCCTTTTCGTAGTTGGTTCAGTACTATTATAAATTGGTTTAGTAAAATATTTTGTTAGATCATTTTTAATTAAATTTGAGTATAAAGAATTTAGTGAGTATTCCCCCAAGTCCCTGTTCAAAGAAATATTTTTATTTATTTTGAGATTAATTTCAATTGATTCTCGAACCACCTGTTTTATTCCCAAATCATTACTAATGAGTGAAGAGTTTTCAAAAAGTATCATGTGGGACGGATTATTAAATATATGCCAACCTAGAGCAGAATCAAAGGAATTGTTGGAACCATTTGAAATTAAGGCCTTGTCTATGTCATTTTTATGCTGTTGTAACCTTTTGTCTAGATTCTGATGGGTCCTGCCGACATAGTATTTTCCGCAATCACAGGGTATTTGATAGACCCCTCTTTGGCGAGTAACTGGGGTCTTATCTTTACCCGAATTTAAGAAATTGATGATTTTAAAATTATTAGTAAAAACTACGTACAGATTATTTTTTGTGCAAATATTTTTTAATTTTGTTGTAATCTTTGGGATATACGGAAGATAGACAATATTTGAGGGCTTATCAATAGCCTCACATTGTGAAGTATCTTCTTCGATTTTACAAGAATGTCTTTTTATTCTACGGCTAATTATTTTATTTACAAAAGGAATGGGGTATCCATTACCAAAAAGAATATCTCTGATAAAATTTATTTCTGCATTTATATATGAATGGGAGCAAATATTTAGGGCACGATCAATGAGGGAAATTACAACTGCTCTTTTAACTTGTGGGGGGTGATTTGAATTAAAGTGAAGATATCTATTGTTTTGTGTTGGCTTTCGATATATATTAAAATCCAGTTTATCAGCATTACGAATAATTAATACATCCAAAAACGGTAGTTTATTTTCAATTTCAACTTCAAGGGTGAACTGCAAATTTCGGTCATAAGTGTTAAGATGATCTAAGAAGCCCCGAAGTTCAGCTTCCCCATAATTCCAAAGTGAAATTACGTCATCCATATAACGACCCCAATAGACATGTTTTAGAAAATAAGAATTCAATGCCCAATTCTCAAGATTCTCGACGTAAATATTTGCTAGTAGCCCGGATAAAGGTGCCCCCATGGGTAATCCATTTTTTTGCTGATAAAAAGAATCGCGAAATTGAAAATACATAGAAAACTTATTACAAATTTTAACAAGAGTCATTAAAACTTCACAATCAATTCCTGTCGCTGAAGTCTCGATCTACAACGATAAAATTTGTTTGTTATGGAAAGGCAGTGTGGTCTTCGTCGCTATTTTCAATCATATCGTTGTCTAAGAAATTCACAAATGTCTTTTCGGCAAAAATTAGGTGGGGGGGGGGGTATCAGACCTCCAATCTTTATGGCTACCCAAAGATAGCACTAGGAAAAAAAACGGATCCGTGATCTTTTTTCTGGCGAAAACAAAACATCTTCTCATGGGATAGGTTTTGATGATTAGTTTCAATCTTAATTACATAATTACATTTGGAATCCGCATAAAAAGCCCCTTTTTATCAGTTGTTAGCAAACTCCTGTCTTTTAGTATTTCGGTTGTTATTGAGCCGACTCGCTTCTAACTTATAGTTTGTTACCATGAACTGTTTGATAGAACCTAGTTTTCAAAATGTCCCTTTATTTAAATTAACTTTATAATAAATTAATGCTATTAAAGTGTAGTACTTTTGAGTCCAGTTGAAACGTGCGCTATTTTGGAAAATTTTCTTTTTTTTGGAAGCTCTTGGTTCCTTTACGTGCACGTAAAGGAATTGAATGCCCTTACAGGCTTCCTTTTTCCTCTGATATATTTGCTTACTTGGTTATTTAGTGTTAGCTGCAAATTTATGGTAAATTCGGGGAAGGCTTTTTTTTACACGCTTTTTGGGTCTCACAAGAAAAATGACGTTCATCGCAAAAATACAGGTTGTTTTCACCGAAGAATTTTTGTTATTAATTAGAAAAGCTTGAATTCAGAAGGCACTATATTTTAACCATTAGTACTGGTAACATTAAGATAGTATCTTAAAAAATTGTCTGCGTACAGAAACGCTAAAAATGTATTATTAAAGAAAAGCCCATTTAAAACTTAAAAGATAATTTTTGTGCATAAATTTCTTGGTGTTCGTTCTATAGACGTGTAAATTCAACTCATTTCAAAGTAAATATATATTTCCTTAGTTTTATATTATCTTTTTAACCTAAAAAAATCAACTAGCATCCTCCTTTTCTGTTACAATTCCAATATTTGGATTGATTTTGTACTGAATATATTACTTTCAATGGTACCACAGTCAAATTTAATATAATATTCAAGGAATTTCAATCTACTGCTTAAGTCCAAACCATGTTGATTAATATAACCAATTTACGTTGAAAATTACAGTTTTTTTTTTACTGAAAAATGCATAAATCTTTCAATAATTTAATATTTTTTATTACATATTATTTAATACTTTCAATATTTTTCAATAATTTTTTAGTATATTCAATAATTTATTGGAATTCAAATAGCAAATCACAATTCAACGGAAAAATTGGATTTTTTTTTGGCTTGTTTAAAATCCAGCAAAACATTTATTAGAAATCAAATAGTGTAAGCAGCTGGCATTTTCTGCTGTTAAAAGTGTATGTTTTCATATTTGTAAATTGACCGGCTGTATTCTCCCTTTTCAGTATTTCTGCTTAAGAATTAAAATGTTGGATTATAATTCAAATTTTTGACAAAATTTGAATATTTAGTAAAAATTTCCGATGAATCCTAGTTTTTTGAAAAAGTCCTTAATAATATTTTCACTATAAAATTTTGGGTGCACGGAAAGGCGGATTATTCTTCATATGGATTGAAATTCGGCGTGACTTGACATCCTATGCGATTCAAGCCATCACAACCCCTAAAATAGCGTTTCCTGATGTTTAAATACAATGTTTACAAATGTTTAAATACATTGAAATATTGTATACAAAGAGGAAAAGACAAATGTTATCATTAAAATGGCTCAAAACAAACTCCTGGTAGCACTTTCTTACCCCTACCCTACCCTAAAAATTGTCTGAGTAAGGCTTAAGATGCCTCGCGTTCTCTGTTCCATTAGGCGTGTAAATGTTATGTTTCATGCTGCTTAAAAAAGATTGTCATAATGGGACGGGCACAATACTCCGCCCCCTCCACTAGCACCAAAAATAAAGGGATGGAATAAAATTTTTGGAATCATAAGGAATTAGGTAAGTATCACCCCGCAGCACTGTTTCAGGCTTCATCTAAATTAAGTGAGACGAGAGATCAGTTCCGTTTGTGCCTCTAAATAAAACAGAGGAATTGCCTTCTGTTCCGACTGAGAATATCTCCCCCTCTCGAAATAAATTATGGTATTCATGCCTGTTTGCAGATCTGGCTACTTTTTTTGCGCTAAGGGGGGGGGCCAATAAGCTGGATACAGATTCACAGACGCATTCAAAAGAAAATAGATGTGAACACATTCAGGGATAAAAGGCATTGGCAACTTAAGCACACACGCATCTTAGTTAGTATTACGCCTACAACAGTCAGTCTACAATCGGAGCCACGTTACAACTAAAAACAAACAGAATTTTTTTTCGAATACGAGGGGACTGTCCCCTCCTCGATCACTTGTTCTTCACGCTATAGTAATTAAGTTGTTTAAAATTCCTTATCGTTAAGATTCAACGGAAATTGTGTTGGAGTAGTCTTTCTCAAAGATTTGTGACACAAATTCAAACTTTAGCGTAAAAGTAAGGATTGAGGAGGGAACAGCCCCCTTACACATAAGGAATAATTTCTGCTCCTTTAGGTTTCAACGTTGCTCCTTACTTCCAGCTGAAAAAGCTTATTTATTATGTTTAATTTATGATTACTTTTCAACTGATGCGGGAAATTCCTCCCTTTCCTTTCCTTAACCCCCCCCCCACACACAAAAAAGAAGTATTTCCCAATAACAAAAACTATGCGTAAACACTGGAAAAACTGAATAACCTATAGCCCTTTCCTCATGGGCAATGGGGATGAGGTCATCCGTAGAGGTATAGTTATTTGACCTTACAACTAGGCTAAACCAAATATTTATCTGAACATTTTTATTGAATATCTTTGAGAAAAAAGGAACATATGATAACAGTTGCCCTCCAATTTTTTGGGTCACTTAAGAAAGGCACTAGAACTTTAATATCCGTTCCAATGAGGCTTCTTCCTATTTTCTAGGACCATTGACTCGATACAGTCATCCTTGAGGGAAAAAAATCGAACAAACACGCTTCAGCCATTTCTTCTAGCAAAAAATTCACATTCTTGTAGATAGGAGCTGGAACCTTTAAAGCTGAGTTCTCTGATATGCTGAATCTGACAGTGTTATTCTGACTAATATTCCTTGACTTTTCGGGGATGTTTCCCCCCAATTAAAAGAAATCAGGCTAATTTTCACATGTTAGTAGCATTTGATGGTCAACATTAAACTTAATGATGTAATAATTGTTATGAACACTGTCTTTATTTGGAGTTTCGGTTAATATTGGGCTCAGTCGCTTGTTACTTATAGTTCGTTACCACGAACTATTTGAACATGATTCTCCTGAATTTGAGTTATGTTGAAGCATCTTCAAAGTAGACTTAATATTTTTAGATTAAAGGCCAGTTGAGGATGGAGGAAAATTGTGAAAAAAGGAAGAAGAGCATTGGGGATCAAGATAGCATGCTCTCAGAGGACGAGGAGATACCTAGTGTGACGGAGATGAAGGTAATCAAGTTTTCTCAAGTCTATCCATCTTGCCCTTTATGACAAATTAACTTTTAATTAACTTTTTAATTGACTTCTTAATTTTTTTTTGCTTTTTAATAGCACAGCTTTAGTGTTCTTCGTTAACCAGCGCTTTGTTTTACTTCTTACAAGTTGTGTTTTTATAACCGTGCTTGACAACCTCTTTACCTTTCCGCAGCACTAAAAATGAGTATCTCCGAATCTAAAGCACTTTAAATTATTGCAGTATATGCAACCTATGGAACGTGGTTGTGAATGCAGTGACAGTGCCTTATTATAGAGACTTGTATTCAGTTTTATATTTGGGTTTTACAGTGGAATTAAAAAAAAATCCTAGAAATCAGTTTCATGTACAGAAATTAGCAATTAGATGGATGCATTGAAGACAGCTTTTTGTATGTTTTTCTTATCCAAAAAGTTTGTGATTTGATTACCTATGCAATAGTATCCGGAAGAATTCCTGAGGCTATGGCAGAGGCTATTGCTTAAAACGGCTAATTCACGGATTTGAGGAAGCTATTATTCTTTAAAACGAAACAAGACACTATTAACCCCTTCTTCCTAGAGATTTTGGTGGAGGGCGACCACAACTTGTGAAATATGTGCTTAATGTGCTTGATACATTCTACTATGATCGTAAAATAATTTCTGTGCCACACCATTCACTACGCCTATAATCGTGATGACGTTTGAATTTTTCAGTATTTCTGCTTAAGAATTAAAATGTTGGATTATAATTCAAATTTTTGACAAAATTTGAATATTTAGTAAAAATTTCCGACGAATCCTAGTTTTTTGAAAAAGTCCTTAATAATATTTTCACTATAAAATTTTGGGTGCACGGAAAGGCGGATTATTCTTCATATGGATTGAAATTCGGCGTGACTTGACATTCTATGCGATTCAAGCCATCACAACCCCTAAAATAGCGTTTCCTGATGTTTAAATACAATGTTTACAAATGTTTAAATACATTGAAATATTGTATACAAAGAGGAAAAGACAAATGTAATCATTAAAATGGCTCAAAACAAACTCCTGGTAGCACTTTCTTACCCCTACCCTACCCTAAAAATTGTCTGAGTAAGGCTTAAGATGCCTCGCGTTCTCTGTTCCATTAGGCGTGTAAATGTTATGTTTCATGCTGCTTAAAAAAGATTGTCATAATGGGACGGGCACAATACTCCGCCCCCTCCACTAGCACCAAAAATAAAGGGATGGAATAAATTCTTTGGAATCATAAGGAATTAGGTAAGTATCACCCCGCAGCACTGTTTCAGGCTTCATCTAAATTAAGTGAGACGAGAGATCAGTTCCGTTTGTGCCTCTAAATAAAACAGAGGAATTGCCTTCTGTTCCGACTGAGAATATCTCCCCCTCTCGAAATAAATTATGGTATTCATGCCTGTTTGCAGATCTGGCTACTTTTTTTGCGCTAAGGGGGGGGCCAATAAGCTGGATACAGATTCACAGACGCATTCAAAAGAAAATAGATGTGAACACATTCAGGGATAAAAGGCATTGGCAACTTAAGCACACACGCATCTTAGTTAGTATTACGCCTACAACAGTCAGTCTACAATCGGAGCCACGTTACAACTAAAAACAAACAGAATTTTTTTTCGAATACGAGGGGACTGTCCCCTCCTCGATCACTTGTTCTTCACGCTATAGTAATTAAGTTGTTTAAAATTCCTTATCGTTAAGATTCAACGGAAATTGTGTTGGAGTAGTCTTTCTCAAAGATTTGTGACACAAATTCAAACTTTAGCGTAAAAGTAAGGATTGAGGAGGGAACAGCCCCCTTACACATAAGGAATATTTTCTGCTCCTTTAGGTTTCAACGTTGCTCCTTACTTCCAGCTGAAAAAGCTTATTTATTATGTTTAATTTATGATTACTTTTCAACTGATGCGGGAAATTCCTCCCTTTCCTTTCCTTAACCCCCCACACAAAAAAGAAGTATTTCCCAATAACAAAAACTATGCGTAAACACTGGAAAAACTGAATAACCTATAGCCCTTTCCTCATGGGCAATGGGGATGAGGTCATCCGTAGAGGTATAGTTATTTGACCTTACAACTAGGCTAAACCAAATATTTATCTGAACATTTTTATTGAATATCTTTGAGAAAAAAGGAACATATGATAACAGTTGCCCTCCAATTTTTTGGGTCACTTAAGAAAGGCACTAGAACTTTAATATCCGTTCCAATGAGGCTTCTTCCTATTTTCTAGGACCATTGACTCGATACAGTCATCCTTGAGGGAAAAAAATCGAACAAATACGCTTCAGCCATTTCTTCTAGCAAAAAATTCACATTCTTGTAGATAGGAGCTGGAACCTTTAAAGCTGAGTTCTCTGATATGCTGAATCTGACAGTGTTATTCTGACTAATATTCCTTGACTTTTCGGGGATGTTTCCCCCCAATTAAAAGAAATCAGGCTAATTTTCACATGTTAGTAGCATTTGATGGTCAACATTAAACTTAATGATGTAATAATTGTTATGAACACTGTCTTTATTTGGAGTTTCGGTTAATATTGGGCTCAGTCGCTTGTTACTTATAGTTCGTTACCACGAACTATTTGAACATGATTCTCCTGAATTTGAGTTATGTTGAAGCATCTTCAAAGTAGACTTAATATTTTTAGATTAAAGGCCAGTTGAGGATGGAGGAAAATTGTGAAAAAAGGAAGAAGAGCATTGGGGATCAAGATAGCATGCTCTCAGAGGACGAAGAGATACCTAGTGTGACGGAGATGAAGGTAATCAAGTTTTCTCAAGTCTATCCATCTTGCCCTTTATGACAAATTAACTTTTAATTAACTTTTTAATTGACTTCTTAATTTTTTTTTGCTTTTTAATAGCACAGCTTTAGTGTTCTTCGTTAACCAGCGCTTTGTTTTACTTCTTACAAGTTGTGTTTTTATAACCGTGCTTGACAACCTCTTTACCTTTCCGCAGCACTAAAAATGAGTATCTCCGAATCTAAAGCACTTTAAATTATTGCAGTATATGCAACCTATGGAACGTGGTTGTGAATGCAGTGACAGTGCCTTATTATAGAGACTTGTATTCAGTTTTATATTTGGGTTTTACAGTGGAATTAAAAAAAAAATCCTAGAAATCAGTTTCATGTACAGAAATTAGCAATTAGATGGATGCATTGAAGACAGCTTTTTGTATGTTTTTCTTATCCAAAAAGTTTGTGATTTGATTACCTATGCAATAGTATCCGGAAGAATTCCTGAGGCTATGGCAGAGGCTATTGCTTAAAACGGCTAATTCACGGATTTGAGGAAGCTATTATTCTTTAAAACGAAACAAGACACTATTAACCCCTTCTTCCTAGAGATTTTGGTGGAGGGCGACCACAACTTGTGAAATATGTGCTTAATGTGCTTGATACATTCTACTATGATCGTAAAATAATTTCTGTGCCACACCATTCACTACGCCTATAATCGTGATGACGTTTGAATTTTTGTGCCTCGCACTCAATGCTGTATTCAAAGGAGGAGTTAATGGCTTTGACCCTCCTCCCCCCAAAATGTTTTACAGCTCGTAAAACTTATTATCAATGCATAAAATCACATTTAATGTGTTTTTGCACCCCACCCCCTCCCAAAGAAAACCTGGATACGGCCCTGATCGCACTTTTTGCTCGAAACGTTAAATTTCTTGAATTCGGATATCAGAAAAAAAAAAAATTGTAAAAACAATTTGGCTTGCTGACAAAAACAGTTGTAAAAACAATTTGGCTAGCTGACAAAAACAGTTGTATGTATGTTTGTCTTTGTTGATTACTCACTACATGACATTAGCGAGCAACACAATGCTGCCACATGTACTTGCTTTTCGCATTTTCTACAGTCTACGCTCAGAAAAAACGTTCACTTGGTGCATGCGACTTCCCCCCCCTTAACGGTAGTGTTTAACGTTAGTTACCGTTAGTTGCAAATGACACACCTTATTATAGTGATATAGTGGTATTGCTTATTATAGTCGTATAGTGCTATTCCTAGTTGTAACTAGGGTCGTATCCAGGATTTTATTTCCGGGGGGGGGGTTCAAAAGGTTTTTTTTCGAGGGGGATTTACAAAAGGTTTTTTTCAAGGGAGGGGTTTACAAAAACCCATATTCATTTTTTTTACGTTTTTACGAGTCGGACAAACATTTTGGAGGGGTATAAACCCCCTACCCTCCTGGATACAGCCTTGGTTATTTACAAGGGTCTATTAGCGACAAGCCGGGTCCTTGTGGCTATAAAAATTCGATTAACAAGAAAAGTGCCAGTCGTGAATATTCAATGGAGAACAAAGCTGGCATGTACCGGTTAGTGAAAATTCTCGTAAATATCGAATGAAGAAGCAAGATATTTGAAAATCGGCCAAGCTTCCATTATTCTAATCAACTTATCTAAGTGAACGTGCATCACTAATTGGGTCTCTGTTATAATTTGCAAGATTTTGAGAATAATTTTCATTTTATGAATTTATTAATTTGCGAAATTAAGAAAAAATGACACTTAATTGTTGTTTTAAAACCATCAGCGTATTGGTTTGAGTTGGCACTAGTTTGAAAACCACTTGTCGTGGATACTTCTGATTTGCTTGGCAAGTCTAGCCAATTCTTGTGTTCTCGCGAATAAAGGTCTGGTATCATTCCTCTAGCTGCGAATACTGGCTGGAAAGCTAAGCTGGTCGCCATAGCCAGCTCGCAACTAACGCCATCAACGTCATTTCCTTACCTTAAACCTTAGATCCTCCTCTGCCTCCCGCGGCGCTTGCTACATCCTAGAAGAGTCACATGTCATTTCTCGTTGTTGCTGAGACCGCCCAGACATCGTACCATTCGGGTTGGAACTTGGTGTTGAGATTTGTATGGTCAGCTCGGCAGCTGCGTCGCAGCGTGTTCTCGGGAAGTCCTCTTCTTATGGTACTGTGTGGGTGCAATTGTAATATCACCTTTGGTAAATGAGTTTCGGGCGTGCAAATCACGTGCCAGATACATCTTCACTCCATATATTTGGTCACTTCAGTTGTCAGTGATTGATACTTTTTCTATCGCATATAAGAGTTCGGTACTTTTGGATCCAGTGGATATTTAGAATGCGTCTTAAACACATGTTTTCGAAGATGAGGAATTTCTTTTCAGTTGTTGATTTAACTGATTGGCTTCGGAACCATAGTAAAGCGTCAAGAGGATGTGGCTGCTGAACAGCCTGAGCGGAGAGAGTACTACTGGCTACGCCAGATTTAAGGCAGTGTCATAAAGTTCACAGTGTCACAATCTATTATTTTGGATTGTACATCCTGAATATTTGAATTCTACACATTGCTCTATCGTCTGGTTGCCGCATCTTAGGTGGAGGGGAGATAAAATGTTGGTCATACCTTTTTTTTTGTTTGAGTTTGTCTTTAGACCGAAAGATTCAGCAGCTTCTCTGACGTCTCTATCGTTGGAGCTTATGCTTGCAGGACTCTTGAAGACTGATATCGTCTGCAAAATGAAAATCTCGGTGTCTCTTACTGTTTTACTGCATTTCATTCCCTTGTAGGTGCTGAGAATAATGATGAGGATCAATGAAAACGATGACTACACAAAACCGTGCTTCACCTTGTCATGATGCAGAAGTATTAGATATTCCCGTCACATGTCTTCACATAACATTCTGCGTCTTGAACGAGTGCTTGACCGTTGTGAGTGCTTGAACTGTTCGGACGAGCATATCCAGAATGACATAGTATCGGAAGACCCTCCAAACTGTTTGGCGATCTACGGAGTCAAAAGCTTTCTCAAAATATATGAAGACCAATTATAGCTTATTTCGCAATTCATTTGTTTCTTATAAAAATCATTCTGAGAGTGAATACAAGATCAGTGCATGATCGTTTCGGCTGGAATCCGTTCTGCTCTTCCTGAAGGGAGTCGTTCAGTCCTGGTTGGACCGTTTTAAACAGGATAGTCGCTATTAGTTTGCCAGGTATTGAAACAATGCTAATACCTCTTTGGTTTTGAATTTTGTTGCATTGTTTTTTTGACTAGTTTTACGATGGTAATTTTTGTTCACTCTCAGGAACCTCTTTCATTCTCCGAAATTAGCGCAAATAATGCTGTTCATACAGTTTTACGTGCAGCTGTTGCGAATTTCATCATTTCGGTGGGAATCTGGTCTTCCCCGAGGGACTTCCCGGACTTGGTATCCATCCGCAATCCACCTGACTTTGGGTCAATATGGATGGATAGGTCTAGAAATGGCTTATTCGGTACTTCTAGGGAGTCAGCAGGTATGTTCAACAAGCAGGTGGTGGAAAATTTTTGAAATGCGTCACCCAGTCATATAATACACTGTCTTAATACAGGTAAAAACCATAAAATTGTAGACTTAGGGCTTGACGATTACTTGGCACACATATAACTCATTTCAGAAGTTCTCTAATTGCATATTGACCTTACAGATCATAACTCGATAATCATAATGCTTCTGCAGAAGTGATATGGGAGCAAACAAATTTATAACTCAACAACTGTGACCCATGTGCCACAGTTGCTGTAACACTCCACGAGATTTTGGAACCAAAGATCTAGTACTTCAATGGAATTCTCCAATTACTAAATGCTTCTAGTAACAACTCACTGATTCCTTCAGTTTCTGGTAAAACTTATAGAATTAACAATGGTGAGGTACCACCTTCGTTGGTACAACTTTCCTTGGGTATAACTGTTACACCTATTTAATAAACTACATCAGTACGCTGTTTTTTGATTTTATTCAACATCCTCCTCATTATACATTGAAAGTTTTGCGATAATACCCTTAGCTTCAGCGGTACTTCTGGTAGTAATTATAGTAGTAGTGGTTAAAAAGTTGTAGCTTTAGTAGTAGCAATATGCACGGAGGCTCTTTTGCTAATTCAACATCAGCCTCAACAAGCCCTGGAAGTTTCAACTTAATGCTCTAAGCTGTTCATAAGAAATTGCTCATACACCCTTTTGGTAACGTTCATGTACATTGCGTGTTTTGATTTAGTTCAACATCACCCTAAATAATCCATGAATGTTGCACCTAAATACCCTTAGCCTCAGTAGAGATAGTAGTCATAGGAGCGGTAAAAATAGGAATAGTGGTAACATGCACGTAATTTCTCTTCGTTAGTTCAACATACCCATCAAGATGTCCTGAAATTATCAATTTAAGTTACTAAGCTGCTACTGAGGAATTGCCCACACATCCTTATAGTAACCTTAATTCACATAGTGAATTTTGATTTAGTTTAACATCACCCTAAATATTCCCTGAAAGTTGATTTTAATACTCTTAGCCTCAATAGAAGTAGTGGTCGTAGTAGTAATACTAATAGTAACAGTTATAACATGCGCTTAGTTTGCCTTTAGTTTGTTTAACACCCCCTTCAACATGTACTGAAAGTTTCAACTTGATATCTCCTGCTACAATCATTGTGACTCCTACTACAAAGGCTAAGGGCATGAAGGCGAAAATTTCAGAGAAATTTGAACTAAATCAAAGCATAGTAACAGCCTCCCATCTCTTCTAAAGACCAGAGCATAATCTGCACTTTACTGATAACAAGCACATTTGAAACGTTTCCCTTTTTTTTAAACTTTAATTAATCTAAAATTATCAAGACTTTCAAAAATTAATTTGAGTATTAAACTGTCAATCGACTATCATTTGTTTTTGTTTTGTTTTTTGGTTATGATGGTGATTTTTTCTTCTGTTAATGATGTTATGTGAAATAAAAAACACTGCTCAAAATAAGGATTGTTTTTCAGTAAAGCTCAAATTATGCTCTGGTCCTCAGAAGGGAAGGGGTGCTGTTACTTCTACTCCTTTCTGTGGTAGTTTCTGCCTGTTTTGAATTTTGAATGTGTTATTTACTGTAATTTCTGTTCATTTTAGATTTAGTTTTTTGATTCATGGCTGTTTATGATAATTTTGCGCTGGAAAAATTATATGACATAGTTCCTGCTCATTTTTGTTTTAATGTAGCTCTTTACTCTTCTTTGAAAACTTTTTTACATATTTTGTTTCATTAATCTTTGGAAAGACACAAACATGTTTCCATTAGCTCAACTCTGATGTTTTGCAAGCTATTTGAAAAATCAACTTTGCTTTAAAAGGCAGTAAAAAAAAAAAAAAAAAAAAAAACTCATCCTCATGAATCCCCACTTATTTCATTCTATATCCTTTCAATTTCATTTTCCCTGGCGTCACAAAAAGATCAAATCCTAGCTCGTTGTTCTTTAAAATTAAAAATGGTTATCGAAACCAAAATATGAATGCTCACGTGTACAAGAAACTAGGCTATGCTAAGTACGGTGCTGTTGAAAAGGCTGACTAAGGACTGCACGATGTGAAATGTAAATAAACAATACTTTGCTGCTACCGAGCCACGTGTGATACAATGGTGCTCACAGCAAATGAGTCCTCGAACTTACTGTTAGACATCCTATGCTTCCTAAAGTACTGTCAGGTCGTCTTAAGGTTATAGACGCTGCAGTAAGTACGTTTGCTCAATGGATGTGTCTCTGAAAATTTGACGAGTGTGATCCATTAAACGCACCCTTCTCATTTTCTCCAAAAAGTGGAACATACGCCTTTATGCAAAACACTATAAAATTAAACTGGAACCGATTGTTAGTTTTACAGCCTACTTAATCATACACAAATCCCTGAGATTGGATCTACAATATCGTATTTTGATGCTGTTTCTGATTGGTTTGTATATCAAGGACCACGCTGCAGCTGGGAGAGATGATTCTTGTCCCTTCTTTCACT
Organism: Artemia franciscana; assembly: GCF_032884065.1. Classification (NCBI taxonomy): domain Eukaryota; kingdom Metazoa; phylum Arthropoda; class Branchiopoda; order Anostraca; family Artemiidae; genus Artemia; species Artemia franciscana. Next base: position 46,666,423 of record NC_088875.1, read on the forward strand.
GGAGTTTTTTTTGCACCCACAGGTGACCTTAGAGATACATATTCTACATTCTAAAGCTGTGAATTCAATACATTTGTCTTGAATGGCACAACTGTTGAAGTCGGTTTGGTAGCCTGAATACTTTCTCTCGTCTGAGATAATTCTTTTGTCAAAAGTATGTACTTCTCTATTTAAACAAAACTGCAGTAAGATAGAGGCTAGTTGCAATCATTTCAATCAAAGTTGTTTTTTATGGCCTGAGTTTGCTATTAATCTTTGTTGCTTTTGGTTACCTTTTTATACTGTTGACTTTTGTAGTTTGTGTTGTTTACTTTTTATTGCTTTTTTTTGTAGCCATTTGTTTCTGTTTTAGGATCCTTTACTTACCTATGCAGCAGTCTGTGAGAAAGGTCTGTCGACGCATGTAGACAAAATCGAAAACAAATTTACCAAAATTGACTCTTCATCATCATCTGCATTCGTCACTTCCATGAGAAGTTTGGAGGAAAATGGATTAACCAAAGAGAACTGCAAAGAAGATACAATAGTTGAATCAACTTCCAACTATGGTACACTTACCCAGACAAATATTTCATCACCGTTACCTAGACAAATCAGTGCAAATGATTCTGCTAAACTTGCCAATAAAAGCGAAAATAAATCTGCCAAAATTGACACATCATCTGCTTCTGCCTTCGTCGCCTCTGTGAGAAGTTTGGAGAAAATTGGAATAATCGAAGAGAGCTTCAAAGAAGGCGCGCCAAAGGAGCAAGATTCGGACAGCAATATATCTACCGAAAAAAATATAAAATCAGTTCCAATTAAACCGATTAGTCCAAAAGATAATGCACCTTCAGTGCCTTCAGATAAAAGTGAAAATATCTCTCCCGAAATTAAAAGACCGCATGCATCCGTGGCCACTTCTTTCGTAAATACTGATTCTAATGGGAAGCGCTATCAAGGAGAAAGTTCAGCTTTCGCAGCTATGAATGAAACAAGTTTTTCAGGTCATATGCAGAATTTTGTGAGCATTAAACCTGCGTATGAAAACGCTGTTAAAATTAACGGGACAGGTAGAAACCAGAATTCTGATCTTTCACCTTCATTGAATTTTAATGACAAGACTGACAAAATACCTATCAGTATTTTACATGAAAACGAAGATCCATACGAAACTTCTTGGCCCACAGAAAGAGAAATATGTTCCATTCTTGACAAGCTCCAATTGTCCACCTACAGGAAGCAAAAGTTAACCCTTGAGAAAGTAAAAGAGTTTAGCATGTGCAAACCCTCTGGTGCAAAAGGGTCTTCAGAAGCTGTGTCGAAATTCTTCCATAAACTAATGCACAACTCCGTAGAAGCTAGGAATGAGATTATGTTTGAAAAATCAAATATGGAGCATAACTCAATGGACTTGATGTATTGTTTCCTTCTTATTGCTGACGATTTCCTAAGACAAGAAATTTTTTCACGGTTGGCAGTTTTACAGTTTTCAGTTCCGTTTCTCATCAAAGATCCATCTACAAAATACCTTTTATTAAACTGGTCCCTAGTGAATATCACCAAACGGTGGAAAACTTTGAACGGCAAATCCTTTATTGAAAGTGACGTCCATTCAGGAAATTTTGTCTATTGCTCGTTTGTAAGAATTGGAGATCTTTCATTCTCAAAGTCGAAGGTTATCAATAAATTGTTCCCAAAAGGAAATGAGCCTTTCCAAAACTATGATGAAGACGATGTTCCGAGAACCTTTTCTAGTGGATCCTTGGAACTATCTTGGCTACTTCCCGTTAGGGATGAAAATTTTGAACCCTTAGCCACTGTTAATCTACGTGGAGACTCTAAGAACAACATCGATTTGGCAATGTACGTCGCTAAACAATCAAGTGTTCTGTGTGTATTTATTGGTAATACTTCAGTTGAAACCGAGCGTCTTTTAATATCTTTAGCTAAATTCTGTTCGATGATGATTGTTATCTCTGACAAGAAGCTAAATGCGGATGATCTAGTCAAAGGGCTTCCAAAAAAAACGAACTTCGTGTATATCAGAGACACCGAGTCTCGTATAATCCAGAAATTGAAGCCTCTAGTTTTAAATAAAAAATTGAAGAAAAAGAACTTCTCAGAATGGGAAGAAGGAGCTAAAGCTTTTGACTTTCTATTGGAAGATTCAAATGAATGTATGCAAGTTGCTAAAGAAGCTGCTCTAACTCTAGCGAAGGAAATAGGAAGAAATAAACTTTCTAGTCTGCCTCTATCTGGAAAATTGTGGAAGGACTACAATGCTATTCATAAGAGACAAAAGCGTGTAACGGAAAAACCAACTGACATATCAGTAAAAAAATACACTGAATCATTAGAACAGAATAAGAGAAAAATCCGAACACAGCAGGGTACCTTGATGCCAGCAAAATTTTTTGAGCATTTTGCTGAGAGGTTGATCCTTAATCAGAAAGAAAGAAGGTATTTTTTATTCTGGTTGTCTCAATACCTTGAAAGGTTTTCAAGAGATCCTGCCAGTAGCAAGGACATTGGCATAGAACACCTGATGAGAGAACTTTGTCAGATTTATATGCTTCATATATCAAACGATAGTCCGTACAATAAATCCAGTTTGGCTAGGATTCTAAAGCAAAACGATGCAAATATTGAAGTGTCCTTTCAACATACAATGATTGACGTTCTTCTTGCTGGACACCCAATTGAGCTTTTTGACGGGGATGCTCAAGGGATTCCAGATTTATTTTTTGTGGATTTTATGCGTGCCTTGGAAGACCGAATGGGAAAAAGAAATTCTATAGGGGTAGTAAGTGTTTTGGGTGTTCAAAGTAGTGGAAAGTCAACATTACTGAATGCAATGTTTGGTTGCAAATTTACTGTTTCATCTGGCCGTTGCACCAAGGGTGTTAACATGCAGTTAATCACCGTCCAAAAACAATATGCTGCAAAGTTTAACATAGACTACATTCTTGTTTTAGATACAGAAGGCCTAAAATCTCCAGAAAGACAAGACCTTATGGGTAATGATGAACATGATTCTGAGCTTGCTACATTTGTTGTTGGACTTAGTGACATTGTTGTTTTGAATGTTGCATCTGAAAGTATGGATGCCCTGAAAGATATTATACAAATTACAATTCACGCATTCCTTCGAATGAAAGACGTTAATTATCAAAAAACCAAATGTCTTTTTGTTCATCAAAATACTGGTGATCCTTCCAATCATCAGAAATTAACAAATGAACGGAAACTTTTTGAAAAAACTCTGAAAGAGTTAACAGAAATAGCTGCGAAGTCTGAAATTGGCACTACTCAAGTTTGCTTCAAAGATATATTGGATTACGATGAAGACAAGAGTCATGAATATTTCTGTTGTCTGTATGATGGCACACCACCGATGGCTGCAATAAATCAAGGATATGCTGAGAAAGTCATGAGCGTAAAGGAGTCAATTCTTTTATCACTGAGCAAAAATCAAAGACAAACCCCTTCAAGCTTTTCTAAAAAGGTTCTTCAAATTTGGGACGCCGTTTTATCTGAGGATTTCTTATACAGCTTCAAGAATTCTTTCATAGCCTTTAAGAGGGGTGCTCTGGATGACAAATTTGCAGAGCTTGAATGGGAATTTCGACAGGAATTAAAGAAGCATCTTGAAATTTACCAAACAGAAATTTCAAACAGTAAAGAACTGCTCTCTCTGCAGCTGTACGTGCAAAGAATTGAGGAAGTGTTTGATGATATTCCCGAAAGAATGGTCCAGAAAATGGAAGAGTACCTCAAAGATGATCCAGTATCGAAACGCCTGTTTTTCGAAGAAGTAAAATCTTCAGTGGATCATCTTATGATAAAAACCAAAACTGAATTACTAGAATCACTAAAAGATTCTATAGAAAGGGAAAAGAGCAAACGCGTAGTTGCTTCAAAGGAATTAGGTTTTGAAATGTTTTTTCAAGAGAGAATTGCGTCACTCGGTGAGCGATTTAGGTCTGAAGGAAAAAGCTTAGATGAAAACGAAGCGACGGCTGAATTTGATAAGCTTTGGGATCATCTGTTAAGCGACATCGGAGACCATTCGTTCAGAAGGATAGAGCGAACTAACTTTGAGATGCAAGTGCGAGAATATCTCATGCAAAAATATAGCAAAAGATACGGAAAGTGTTTGAAATCTGAACTAAAAAATAAGGAAAGTCTTGCAGAGTTTGCAAGGGAGCAGATTGATATATCTTCCTTATATGATGAAAAATCTTATTGGACGCGTCTAAAAAACTTTGGAGCAAGTTACTTTAGTAGCCGACAGCAATTACCAGTAGATCATTTAGATCATTATCACACCACCAATCGACTAGCTGTTAATCTCATCAAGACTTTTGAAAATGACATAGAAAGAACACTTGGAAACAAAGATCTATGCTTTGAAAACTGGTATAGTGTTATGGTTCAACTTCATCATGACCTGAATATTTCTTTTGAGAACCCTATGTATCATTTATTCAATAGCAACATGGTGGTCCGTGCGAAGATTACTCTGCATATATTTGGTACTTTTGTTCAGTATTTAGATAAGTTTCGAGATATTTTTTTGGAAAATAATGATCCAATGCGTAAGATAGCTCGAAGAAAAAATCATTTTAGGAAATTTTTTTTAGGCCTTTGTGCCAGTCGTAGTTTAGCTTCAACCGCGGCTGGCAGGTTTATTGAGGACTGCTATATTCCTGGAATCACGGAAACAATTGAAATCAGTATCGATCGTGTTCTTGCTGCCCAGTTCAAAAGTGCCAACACAGAATTTACAAATAGGAAAACATGCGAAATTGCTCTGTTGCGTGATACGCATGATACTGGGGATTTTAACTTCTACTTGAAGCTTATTCATCAGTATAAAAAGCATTTAGAAGACTGGCTTCATTTTAAGATGACCAAGTATTTCAAGAAGCCATGCCCATGTGAAACTTGTTCCAGGTATAACCGAAATATTTTTTCTCATGTCATATTTGAAAGAACGGACAGTCTCAACCAATCCATATGGATAGTCCTTGAAGACATAGTTGGTGGCCCGAAATCTGACATCAGCGTTGTAGAGGTCTTACAAAAAATTTCTGATGCATCTAAGCAGAACGTGATTCTTAAAATGGAGACGATGAAACCATATTTGAACCTGACCACTGGACATGAATTTGCTCTAATTCTGATGAAAGAGTTGGAAAGATTCCAGGATGATAATCTCACAGGTAAAACATTCTTGTTTCTTAGAGACAATCCAGTCTAAAGTTATAGAAATGTCTAAAGTTAAAATGTTGTCAAAAACATGCCTAAGTTATGTAAACTGTCTTTCCTAGTGCACTGTTGTAACTCCTTAGGATTTTCCTCGAAGTTTTGGAACTTTGGTCCTGAACTCAGCATCTATAGAAGATTACATTAAGTAAACATCATTTTCAATTCCTTGAAAAGGAATTATATAAAAAAGGGAACATACTAAATAAAAGTATCTCCTCATTTTTTTTTTGATCCCTTGACCTCTTTACTAGTGAATATAGGGACAGTTGTTAAATTTTAATCCATTTTTTTATGGGTTATTACTCTTAAAATGGCTTCCGCTTTTGCCCTTGGATTTTTTTATATCTAGGAAATTTGTCAGTAAATATCGGTAATTACATAACTTACATCGGGCTCATGGTGCGTCCCTCAAGTGCACATATCGAGTTCTGACATAAAGTATTCAACACAGTATCTGCATTATAAACCCTAACGAATGTTGGTAATTTTCAATAGCGGATACTGGCGATAGGGCTTACAAAAAAAACAACCAACTCTATCTAGCCTTTTTCAGTTCTCGTGACTTTTCAGTGTAATAATGAAGCTGAATTATTGTTATTAGTTTAATTGGCAATAATGTGTAGTAATATCTGATGTAGTATGATCTCAGTTTCTAAAAAAAAAGTCGAAGCTGGAAAAAAAAAGACAAGATAGACCAAGCGATGGACGGTATCGGTGATATTTTGTATCATTCCAGTACCATTCCAACACCAGTTTCCACTCTTATAAGTTACCCATACTCTTAGGACACATCACGTTTACTAAATCCAACCGAACATTCTTTCATTCTTTCGAGTGTAGAAGTACACTTGCTGCAGTATATAACTTAGTTACTATCTGTCTAATTCTGTATTGCTAGCCATTTGGGCAATTTCGATTTCCAAAAAATTTAAAAATAAAATTTGGTCCTGTTTCTTTTTCTTTTTTTTTCGCTAAATTTAATCAATTTCTCCCTTTGAACTCGGAACACACAACCAACAAGATGGTATGTTATTATCATTGGCCTTACCACTGTAAATGATAAAGAAATGAAGATCATAACTGAAAAGTTATGTTCAATGTTTGCACCTCTTGTGATAACAATACTGTTTTTGAGTAGTATTTCGTCTAAGTAATTATTCTCCCCAAATACCCTCATTTTTCGGCATTTTTTGGAGTATTTGCTCGCAGCATTTTATTTTGCATAATCTTTGTTAATATTTTGTATCTCTTTTGTCTTTTATTTTATCTTTTACTCTCTTTGCCTTTTTATGGCACTTGGTATTAACCAAGTACCATATAGCAATCGCAAATTCTGTCGGTCTGTCGGTCCCGGTTTTGCTACTTTAGGCACTTCCAGGAAAGCTAGGACAATGAAATTTGGCAGGCGTATCAGGAACCGGACCAGATTAAATTAGAAATAGTCGTTTTCCCAACTTGACCATCTAGGGGGGGGGGAGTGGGGAGGCCCGTTAATTCGGAAAAAATAGAAACATTGATGGATTTTTAACTTACGAACGGGTGATCGAATCTCAATGAAATTTGATATTTAGAAGGATATCGTGTCTCAGAGCTCTTATTTTAAGTCCCGAACAGATCTGGTGACATTGTGGGGGGGGAGGGAGAAACCTAAAACTTGGAAGACACTTAAGAGTGGAGGGATCGGGATAAACTTGGTGGGAAAAATAATCACAAGTCTTAGATACATGATTGACATAACCGGAACGGATCCGCTCTCTTTGGGGTAGTTAAGGGGGGAGGTTAATTCTGAAAAACAGAAAAAATGAGGTATTTTTAACTTACGGACGGGCGATCGGATCTCAAGGAATTTTGATATTTAGAAGGATATCGTGTTTCAGAGCTCTTATTTTAAATCCCAACCGGATCTGGTGACAGTGAGGGGGGGAGTTGGGAAGGGGAACCTAAAACTTGGAAAACACTTAAAGTAGAGGGATCGGAATGAAACTTAGTGGGAAATATAAGTACAGATCCTAAATACATGATTGACATAACCGGAACCGCTCTCTTTGGGGTAGCTGGGGGGGGGGGTGAATTCTGAAAAATTAGAAAAAATGAGGTATTTTTAACTTACGGACGGGTGATCGGATCTCGAAGAAATTTGATATTTAGAAGGATATCGTGTCTCAGCTCTTATTTTAAATCTCGAACAGATCTGGTGACATTGGGGGGGGGAGAGTTGGGAGGGGGAAACCTAAAACTTGGAAAACACTTAGAGTGGAGGGATCGGGTTGAAACTTGGCGGGGAAAATAAGCACAAGTCCTAGATACATGGTTGACATAACCGTAACGGATCCGCTCTCTTTGGGGTAGTTGGGGGGGGGGGTTATTTCTAAAGAATTAGAAAAAATGAAGTATTTTTAACTTAAGAACGGGTTATCGGATCTCAATGAAATTTGATGTTTAGAAGGATATCGTGTCTCAGAGCTCTTATTTTAAATCCCGACCTTATCTGGTGACATGGGGGGAGGAGTTTGGAGGGGGAAACCTATAACTTGGAAAACACTTAGAGTGGAGGGATCG